>NW_027187335.1:13420894-13458015 GCF_028583685.1 Petaurus breviceps papuanus
CCTTCCTTCCTTCCTTCCTTCCTTCCTTCCTTCCTTCTTTCCTCCCTCTCCCTCTCTTTTTTTGTTTGTCTTTTTGTACAAAATAACAAATGTGGAAATTTTTTACATGATTGCATATTTATAACCTGTATCAGATTTGCTTACCATCTCAGGGAGGAGGAAGGACAGGCAGGGAGGGAGGGATATAATTTGGAACTCAAAACTGAAAAAAAGTTAAAAATTGTTTTAACATGTAATTGGGGAAAAATAAAATGTTATTAAAATACATGCATTTACAAATATACATTCTGTCAGTAATGATCTGATAAATGTTTAAGAACCAATTCTCAAAAAAATGTGTACTACACTTTTAAGCTTAATTTATATTATTAGCATTTTTTTCGCTATCACTTTCTCAAGACAACAATTAACAAAACAATAAATCAAGTCCTGATTTGTATCCAGCCAATTTTCTGAGGCACAAATGTTCACACTGGCAATTGAACAATCAACTCTGGTGAGCTGGTTTGAGCTGGCTCCTGCACACCTCTAGCCTGATGGTATATAATATCCTTAAGAGCAGGAATAATTTTTTTTCCTCTGTGCCTATCACAGATGGAGCATTATAAATGCTTGTTGACTGTTGCCACTGACATCATTTACCAGTCTTGTTTTTAAATTTAGCAGTAATCATGAATCAACATTGTTATTTCTTCTCTTCTCCTTCTGAACTTAACTCTGCCACTAGATCTCTGTGAGGTCCTAGGAAAGTCACTGCTACTTTCTGTGCCTCAGTTTCCTCATCAGTAAAACAAGATATTTGACCTAGGCCCTCTCTAAATTCCCTTGCAGTTGTGGCATTCCATGATTCTTTATAAAATGCTTCTTACAGAGGGACTTCAAGATAAGGGTCCTTTTTTCTTCACTTTCAATTGAGATGATGATAGTTTCATAGTTCTAGAATTGGATGAGACCTCAAGGCCATTTAGTCCAGCTCCCTCATTGTATAGTGGGAGAAAAGGAAGTAGAGAGAGTTAAGTGATTTGCCCAAGATCACAAATCTGGTAAGGAGGCAATCAGGATTTGAATCTAGATAGATTGGCACCAAAACCATTCTTTTCCAAAGAATGGAAACTCCAAAGTATTCTTTTCAAGTCCCCCTTAGATTGCATATATATACACACACGTAAACACAGACACACATACATGTGCACATACATATGTATATATGTGTATATATTAATATACACACATACATATATATACACAATATTCTTTTCAATGCCTCTCAAATGGAATTTAATATTACAATACCACCTCTTTCCGATCTCTCCTCAAATAATCATCAATATGTTTACCTGTTAACACATTGTATTCCTCTCTCCTCTGCCCCTTTTAGTAGAATATGAGCTCATTGAGGGCAGGGAAATTTTTATTTTCACTTTTTTGTTTTTTTATCCCCAGTGTCTATCATACTACTGCCCACAAGTACCTGTTTAATAAATACTTATTGGACTGGGTCAATTGAGACATTTCCCCTTAGGTTTCTATTGATACTTTTTGACCCTCTCTCATGAGCAGTTCATCCTAGACAGCTATCTGTTGATTAACAATATATCATCTGAATCCAGCAGGGTTCCTGATTTCCTTGGTGCTCCTCCTAGGGTTTGCACAAAGGGAGCTCAGGAAGGGCATAGGACATGAACACTCAATCATAACCTTTGTTTCTGTAATGACAGGTACCTTAGATCTCTAGAGGTATTTAATTAGCACATTACAACAATAACATTTGCTTGGCTTCTTTTGAAATCTGTAAATGTCTATTTTTTTTCCTCCCCAGTCTCGTGGAATAATTAGTTAATGAAGGGGATCAGTCCTCTTGGTCTGATCATTTGAAACATACCAGCTATACAAAATAAGCCAGGAAGAAAATGAAAGGAATATAGAAGCATCTTAAGAAACTGTTCAAATGATTCTCCAAAGCATAGATTACATCTGTGGGTTGCAAGTTTGTACTTCCATTTTTTTTTCTGGCTTGACCTTTGCAATATAAATCAGATTTAGGATTGTAAACAACTTTAGATGTGACGTAGTCCAACCCCCTCATTTTATAGATGAGGAAACTGAGACCCAGAGAATTTGTGACTTATTTAGAGGTCACACAGCTATAAGTGTCTGAGTCAGGATTTGAACTGAGGCCTTCTATGTCCATTATGCCAGTGGTATTAAACTCAGATAGAAACAGGGGTCACTAAACTGTGGCCCCCTAAACATAATGATCTCTGTGGACCAAATGTTGGCTTAGAAAATCACATATTAATATTATGTATGTTTCATTGTATTTTTATTTATTTTGTTAACTATTTCCCAATTACTTTTTAATGTTTTGGGCTGCACTGGAGAGTGTTGTGGGCCTTATGTGACCTAGAGGCTGTGTGCTTGTATATACTACTCTGCCAAAGTGAACCGAGATATTTCTGATCATTATTCCAGAGGACAAGGTCTCCCACTGCATCCAGGGCTATCTTCAGTTGTCCTGATCTATATCTTGCTACTAGACCCAGAGGGCTCTGGAGGAGAAAGTGAGGCTGGTGACTTTGCCCAGCCTTCTCTCACTTAAATCCAATTCACTTGTACATCATGGCATCATCTTCTTGTTGTCATAGTCCTCTTGGAGAATGAAAGGCAAGCAAGAACAACTCCAACCACTGGTCCCTACATCAATGATGGGAGGGGCTGGGAAAGAAGCACAGATTTTCAGAGGAGGAAGACACCTCTGAGGTCATCTAAACCAGGGGCCTAGAACTTGTACAAATGGTTGTCCAGTCTCTACTGCAAAGCCTTTAGTGAGGAGAGGCCTGCCACCTCTGTCAGTGAGCCAGTCCCTTTCATATTTGGATAGCCCTTGGTTGCTCAGAAACTATTTTGTTAAATCAAGTTGAAATCCACCTTTTTGCAACTTCTATCCACTGACCTTAGATTGATTCTCTGGATCTAAGCAGAACAAGCATAATCCTGCTCCCAAATACATCTCTCTCAAGTTTTTTTTTCCTCTGGGCTAAAAATCTTCATTTTTTTGCCTTTTGTAGGGCAATTGGGCTTAAGTAACTTGCCCAAAGTTACATGGCTAGTTTTTTTTGAGTGTGGGTTAAGTGTCTGAGGCCGGAACCTAACTCGGGTCCTCCTGACTCTGGGGCTGGTGCTTTACTCACTGCGCCACCCAGCCACCCCGATCTTCATTTTCTTAAACCATCTCATTCATCTATTTATTTATTCATCCACTTATCTATCTACTTCTTTATTAATCCATTTGTTTATTAATTTTTCTCTCTGTATCCATTCTTTCATCTGTCTGTCCATCCTTCTGTCCATTCACCAATCCATCTAGTCATTCTTTCATTCACTTAGTTATCTATCTATCTACCTATCTTCAGATATCCTCCAGTCCTCTCATCAGCTTACTTGTCTTCATTGGGATGTGCTCCAGTTTCTTAATATCCATCCTAAAATGTGGTACCCAGAACTCAACACAATATCTCATATGTGGCCAACCAGGGTAGAGCACAGCAAGCCATATATTGCTTTCCTTGTTCTGGAAATAATATCTCTTTTAATGCAGTCTAGGGCAGTTAGGTGGCACAGTGGATGGAGTGTTGGGCCTAGAGTCAGGAAGACTCATCTTCATGTGTGCAAATCCAGTCTTAGACACTTATTAACTGTGTAACCTTGGGCAAGACACTTAACCCTGTTTGCCTCACTTTGCTCATCTGTAAAATGAGCTGGAGAAAGAAATGGCAAAGCACTGCAGTATCTTTGTCAGAAAACCCCAAAGAGTCTGAAACAACTGACCAACAACAAGCCTAGCATTAACTGATGTGGCTGCCAAAGAAGGAGGCCATGCTGAGATTTATCTAGCTAGCAGTCCTTTAGTAGTTTTTGTAAGGTTGGGTTGAAACAGGCCTTGATGTTGGTTGCCCAGGTGTGGTTAGGAAGGATATTGGTTTTCACCTCTCTTTACTCTGTTTCACCTCCATTAAAACAGGCAGTAAAGAGCTCCTTAGCTGTCAAGGATATTTTTTTCAGGCAAAAGATTATATTTTCTGTTCACTGTTTTGCTATGTAAACATGTTGTATCTCACCAGTAGAATATAAACTCTTTGAGGTCAGGGATTATCTCACTTTTGCACTCATATGTCTATAGTGCCTGATGTATTAGGTACTTAAAAACTGCTTGCATATTGATGAATAAATAAGTAACTTCTAACTTGGGCAACTGGTGATATAGTGGATAGAGTATCAGGCCTGAAGTTAGGAAGACTCACGTTCCTGAGTTCAAGTCTGGCCGCAGACACTTACTAGCTGTTTCACCCTGGGCAAGTCACTTAACCTTGTTTCCCTCAGTTTCCTAGTCTATAAAATGAGTTAGTGAAGAAAACGGCAAAGCACTCCAGTATCTTTGCCAAGAAAACCCCAAATGGCATCACAAATTTTTGAACACAACTGAAAAAGGACTGAACAAAGACAACAAAGTTTCTATCTTTATTCCTGGTCCTGGATTCTTTCCCTTCTGTATTGGAAATTCACAGCAACATACTGCTTTTAGTAAATCCCATTCATGAACATCTATATTTATAAAATGAATGAATTGTGGGTGTGTATTAGTTTTTAAAATATCATTTTAAATACATTATACTCATATTATATGATAATAGAATAATATTAGTTATATAATATAATAATATTAGTTTGACTATACTTTTCTTTTAAATAGTGAGCTTCCTTCACCCATCTAAAAGGACTGAATTAACAAAAATTTGCTTTAGACACATTTTCTCTGAGTCTTACTGGTATAGCTTTCAAAGGTCACTCTCTCCTTCCCACTTCTCCTCCCTCATCATCAAATTCAGTGGCCTTTTTTCTATTCTCACTATTCTTATCTTTTCTGAAGCATTCCATATTCGTGAATACCTCTTTTTATTCTCAAATTCTCTTTCCTTCTTTCCCATGATGCTACAATGAGTTCTTTTTCCTCTTCCCTTTCCTTCTCTTCCACTTCTCTGACATGTCTCCTGTTTCCCCCCCTCAGTGCGAATGTTTCCCAAGGTTTGCTTCTCATTTGCTTTTCACTTCACATCTTCTCTCCTTTGGAATACTCATCTACTTCTGCTGTTTCATATTAATGTTTGAGTCCTGATGTTTCTCCTAAACTCTAAATCTTACATTTTGAGTTACTAGTAGGACATTTTTTCATTTTATGTTATAGTATCACTTTAAACTCAATCTGCCTAAAATTCAACTTGTCCTTTTCTCTCCCAATATAACTCTTGTTTGTATTTTTTGTTTTTGTCACTTCCTAGTCAATTATTCAAATTAATTATTTCAATTATTCAGATTAATCATCATTTATTAAATGCCTGTTATGTATACAAAAAGGAAAACTAATGATCCTTGGTCTTAAGGTGCTTTTTGGAGGAGGGGAAAGGAAGGGAGGATACAATACGTATAAAGGTAAATGAAAACAAAATATGTATGAAGCAAATACAAAATAATTGGTGGAGGTGATAGAATGGGGAAAAACAGGGAACAGGACACCACTAACAACTGGCTGGTATGTGTGCATGTGTGAAGAATCAGGAAAGACTATATGGAAGAGGGGGCACTTGAGTTGAGTTTTCAAGGAAGATAGAGATCCAGTGAATCAGGGATGAGGAAGGAGGGAATTTCTGGGAGAGGGGACAACCTATGCAAATACCGGGAGATGGGAGGTGGAATGTCAGGGAAGGGAAACACCAACTAGGCCAGTTTGACTGGAATGTAACATATATGAGGAGGGGTAATGTGAAATACATTGCAAGCTCAAACTCTAGAGCTGTCCTGATTTTCCCCTCCCTGTCACCCAATATCCAATTGGGCACTGAGCTTTGTTGATTCTTCCAAAAATTTGAATCTGTCTCTTCCTAATGTAACTACCCTAATCCAAGCCCTTAACCCCTCATTACTTTGCATTTATAAAAATTTATAAAATTGGTCTTCATGGCTCTAGTCTGCCCTCTCCATCCCAATATGAACAATGCATCCAGATTAATCTTTCAAATATTTATCTCTGATTATATTACTTCCTTGATTAAGAACTGAAAATGGCTACTTATGGTTTACATGGTTAAATACCAGCACTCAAGCTTTACATTCAAAATCTTTTATAGTTTGACCTAGTGTATCTTGCCAACTTGGTCTCCCACTACTCTCCTAATTTGCTGTTGTTCAGTCATTTCAGGTGTGTCTGACTCTCTGTGACCCCATTTAGGGTTTTGTTGGCAAAGGTACTGAAGTGGTTTGCCATTTCCTTCTCTAACTCATTTTGTAGATGGGAAACTGAGGCAAACAGGGTTATGTGACTTGCCCAGGGTCACAACTAGTAAGTGTTTGAGACCATATTTAAATTCAGCTTTTCCTGACTCTAGGCATGACACTCTATCCATGGTGCCACCTAGCTTCTCTACTATCGCTCTCCTATATAACCCCTCCAATTCTAAATAAACTACTTTGTTTATTGTCTCCTAAACATGTACCTTGGGCTTTCTTCTTCCACATTGTGTTGAAACCATTTCTTCTGTGAAAAACACTAGTTCTGAGCTTCATATCTCACTTGTACTTGTTGACCTTAGGAAAATCCCTTAATTTTCCTGACTTTATATTCCTAATCTGTAAAATAAGACAATTAGGCTAGGTGGCTTGTGATGTCCCTCCCAACTCTAAATCTAATATATTATGGAATGTCCTTCTGTCTCCCCACCTATGGAAACCATTGCCATGGAAACAGAAAATATCAGAGCTATAAGGGATGTTAGGGGGTCAGAAATTTCTGCTCCCTCATGCTCTCTCCATCCCTTAAGGACTAAGTCAAAACTCTTCTTCTCCATGACATGCCAGCTCATGATGAGCTCTCCTCCCTCTCCATTCTAATTGTCTGTACTAGTAACATTTAGCATCTGCTGCTAATACTTAAGCTTCCTAATGAACGGAGTGCTTTGCAAACCATAAAGTGCTAGAGAAATGTAACAGGCTATTGTTACAGCTACTGCTCCTGAGTTGTGGAAGGATACAAAACCTGATTCATTTTTTGTCTAGGTATCTCAGTGCCTCACACAGTGTCTGTCACATAGGAATAGGGACTAGACCCGTGCTTTCATTTTAGGGGTAGGTAGCTCCCCAATGAAGAGACTACCTCTACCAATACAAGATGGCACCTTCTATGCAACTTAGAGCTTTAGAATTGGGGATGGCTAAATTATTTGTCTGGAGTCATACAGCCATTATGCATGAGACAGAACTCAAATTTACATCTTCCTAGCTTCAAGGCCAGCTTTCTAACCACCATATCTCACTGATTCTCCATCTGATACTCAATTGTTGTTTGGTCATTCAGTCATGTTCAACTCTTTGTGACCTTGTGGACCATAGAGTGCCAATAGAGCATCCATGGGGTTTTCTTGGCAAAGATACTGAGTGCTTTGCCTTTCCCTCATCCATTGGTACATAATAGGTGTTTAGTAAATGTTCCAATGAATTATATTACAAGCTATCTTTCTGAAACTCGTCTTATGTCCCTACTGAACTGAGAGCTTCCTGAGGGCAGGAATAGTGCCTATACTTCATTGTATCTCCCATCTAGTGTCTATCACAATTTGTTGTACATCTTAGGTGCTCAAAAAATTTGACTATTTGATAGATATATTGAAGGTGCTCAGTTTGGAATAAGAGATATGTGAGAAGGGCAGAAAAAGGGAGAAAAAAATTCTATGGCTTTTCCCACCTGTAAAAGGAGTCAGAAGCAGAGTCAAGCTAATACTCAGGAGTCAGGACACCAGAGGTAGGTGGCAGAGCAACATTGTCACCTTACCCACCAAGCCAAATTAACGATGGCTGGCATGAGGGCTTTAATGATTCTATTTCTTTGAAGCTAGACCCATGAAGCTCTTACTTCATTGACAAAAGCTCTGGAGAGGAGTCCTGACTTAGCAGGAAGCCCAAGTAAAATCTTTTATGAGGTGAGGGACTTTTCTGAGGGATGTAAATAACAAGCTGAGGGGAAGGGCATTTGAAAATTTGTGGGGTAGAGAGGTAAAAATAAAGGTGTGGTACTCCATCCACACCCTCTGCTGAAGGCCTATAAAGGCTCCTTGGTGGACAGAGACTCCACAACCTCATCAGCTTTGGGGACAAGTCTTCTGTACTCAACTGAACAACCAACTATCCTACTCAGCACCATGCCTTACAACTGCTGCCTGCCTAGCATCAGCTGCCACACCAGCTGTTCCTCCAGGCCCTGCCTGCCTCCCAGCTGCCATGGCTGCACCCTCCCTGGGGCCTGCAACATCCCTGCCAATGTGGGCACCTGTGGCTGGTTCTGTGAAGGCTCTTTCAATGGCAACGAGAAGGAGACCATGCAGTTCCTGAATGACCGCCTGGCCAACTACCTGGAGAAGGTGCGCCAGCTGGAGAGGGAGAATGCTGAGCTGGAGAGTAGGATCCAGGAGTGGTGCCAGGAGCAGGTGCCCTATGTGTGCCCAGATTACCAGTGCTACTTCAGGACCATTGAGGAGCTCCAGCAGAAGGTATTCAGTGGGTGGTTGGGTATCTCAAAGCCATTCTGAGGCTTGATAGCAAAGACAAAAGGAGTAAGAAATAGGAGAAATGACTTGTATTGTGAACCTAGGTAAGACAAATTCCACCCAAATTTAAGACTTTTGAAATTTGGCATTGGGATTTCCCATCATTACAGGGAAGACTAAATTTTTGCCCTGATCATCCTCTGTCTTTCAGTGACCTGTTATGTATGAATATTTATTTACATAATGGTAATCATAGAGGAGTTAATGGTACTTTGCATAAATGAGCTGTAATTATGAGTTGCTTCAGAGCACTAAGAATTCATCCACCAAAGTCAGTGGAATTTCTCAGTTGTTTCCATGATAAATGAGAAATGGTGTTGAAGAAAGAAGCTGGCAGAGTTTAGTTAGACCTTATTCATCTTTCTTATTTGAGCTTCAGTCAACCCCTCAACATTTATTAAGCTTTTTGTTAATCTGATTTTTTTTTGGACCATTAAATGAATGAGTGAAATGGTCTATGACTTCTTCCACCTGTAAAAATAGTCAGAGGCAGAGTCAACCTAGTACACAGGAGTCAGGACACCAGAGCTAGGTGGCAAAACAATATTGTCACCTTACCCACCAAGCCAAATTAACGATGGCTGGCGTGAGGACTTTAATGACTCCATGTCTTTGAAGCTAGGCACATGAAGCTCTTACTTCCCTGACAAAAAACTCTGGAGAGGACACCTGACTTAGCAGAAAGCATAGCCATTTTTTTGGGGGGAGGGGACAATCTTCTTTATTCTCAACTAATCAGTGTTCCATTTACTAGTAAATTAGTAAATAAGCATTTGTAAAATGCCTATTTTTGTGTCAGACACTACAATAAACATTAGGGATACAAAGAGAGGTAAGAGCCTTAGTTTCTGCTCAGAAGTGGTGGCCTCTAAGCTTTGGGGAGCCAAGAGTGGGAATATCTGGAAGTGTGTGTGTGCGTGCGCGTGCGTATTTGTAGTGTGGGAAAGGGCAGGGGGAATATCACTAAGAGCCATACAGAATGGAAGGGGGCTATGAATATTTTCAAGGAGAAGAGTATATTGGGGAGAAATAATTTACCTGATAACATTTTTCATAAATGATTCTCTGAGTTTACAGTACATTCATATTGACAATGAATGACTTTTTACAATTCCATAAAGGATACTGTGGTCAACCAATCAGGCCTTTTCTATTACTCAAATCCAGGGGCTGAAGGGTCTAGTTGTTTAAAGCTCATAGATGGTTGGCTGCTCTAATAATGTGTTTCCTGTGTGCCCTGTTGGAATATTCTAGATTTTATGCACCAAGGCAGAGAATGGCAGGTTGGTGGTACAAATTGACAATGCCAAGCTGGCTGCTGACGACTTCAGGACCAAGTGAGTTGGCATGGTGAAGCAGAGATTATCAGTAAACTTACAGGAATCGGGGCTGGGAAGGACCTCAGGGGTCTGATCCAACCACATTTAATTGAGGGAACAGAGACCATGAAAGATAAAGTTACTAGCCAAAATTCTATGCAGGTAGCATTATAGAATCATAGATCTAGAATTGGAACTAACCTTAGGCCATATCATCAGGTCCCCTCCTCCTTTTACAGATAAAGAAACTGAAGCATAGAGAAGTGACTTGTCCAAGGTCACACAGGTAGTAAGTAGTATAGCCTTGACTAGAACTCAGACCTTATCCTCTGGATTTGGAAACCCAATAATCTTTCTATTAATTTCCTTGGTCTGCTACCTTTTCTACCTGTCATTAATGGCACCCAAGACTCTTTCTTTGCATTTTCACCATAAAGATATATTGGAATCACAGATCTTCAATGCTAGAAGGGTCTTTGGGAGAGCTCTAGTCCAACTCCCCCTATTTATATGTGGAGATAATTGTGGCTCAGAGGTGTTGAAGTGACTTGGCCAAGATTCCACAGTGAAAAAATGTCAAGTCATTAAGACCTTCTGTTTCCAAATTCACTCCATCATGCTGTTTCCCTTGCTGCATACAGAACAAACCTCAGGCATGGTGAAGGTGTTTTATCTTGGGAATACAAATGATTACTGAACTTCCTTTTCCTAATATTAAGCTCTCCAGTTTTTGATGGTCTGCATAAACTTTAAACAGTGTACTGTCTGATGTCTAAGCTTTAGGGGGAGGGGATATCAGGAGTGGGGGAGTGCAGTAAGATATTCTGTGAAGGCTTAATGTGAGGTGTCCCAAAAGTCTCAGTGCAGTTTTAAGCTAACTGAGCTGAGACAAAAGGGACACCCTGTGCAAAGGTGATTAAGGAAACGGAGAGAAATGGCTGCTATCACCCCCAGGTCTTAATTAGAAACAGTAGGATGAAAATTAAAACAGACAAACCATAGAGTCTAAGTCAGGACTCATTCCCACCTCTCCCTTCACTGATCATCACCTCCTTGGGGTCACAGGTACGAGACCGAGTTGTCCCTGCGCCAACTGGTGGAGGCTGACATCAACAGCCTGCGCAGGATTCTGGATAATCTGACCCTGTGCAAGTCTGACCTGGAGGCCCAAGTGGAGTCCCTGAAGGAGGAGCTGCTCTGTCTCAAGCAGAACCATGAGCAGGTAGGGCATGCTGAGCACCTGTGGGACCCAAACATGCTGGAACCTGCTGTCATGTAATAAGTGGGAGTAGGAGGCAGAGAGGCCATTTGTTATGCCCCAAGGATCTAGGGAAGTTATTTTAGTAACAAATCCTATTACATAAAATGAGAGAATGAGTAATGTGCAAATTGGATACATGATATGGAATTGGAATTTTCTGCTTGAGGCCACACACCTGAGCAAAGAAAAACTGATGCATACATTCATGAAATAAGGTCAGCAGCAGGGCAGTTTTCTATGGCCTCCTTTTCTGCATTCATAATGGAAACCCTTATGGCTTCAGAAGGAATAGGAGAGAGCTGGAAGGGGCCTTGGGGACCTCCTTTGTCATAGAAGAGGATACTGAAGTTTGGAGCACAGAAGTGTTCAGAAACCAGAATGCAGGTCTCCATCCTAGCCTGGTGCTTTTGGCAGAACACCACAGGATGCTAAATCCTGACAAATTTATGGTTTGGTTAGTTCTGCTTCAGAGAGTAAAGACTTTGACTCTGTGATAGCCTATGGGAATGTGTGAAAGAGGTTAAGAGTGAAATGACTAGAAGTTTTCCTTCATGGGAACTCTATTTCTACTGTGAGAGTCAAACATTTTACTGGATAGCTCAATTCTGTCCAAGGATGAACACCTCAAGCATTCTTTTACTTTTACTCCTTTCCTCTCCCTCCCTTCCTCCTCCCTTCCATCTTTTCCTTCTTTCTTAGCTCTCTCCCTCCCTTTTCCTCCTTCTTTTTTGCCCTCCTTTCTCTCCCTCCCTCCCTTCCTTGCTTCCTCTCTCACTTCTTTTCTTCTTCCCTCCATCCCTTCTTTCCTTCTTCCCTCTTCCTTCCTTCCTTCCTTCCTTCCTTCCTTCCTTCCTTCCTTCCTTCCTTCCTCCTGACAGTGCTACTCTCCCTTTCTCCATAGGGGTATGTGTAGTTGCATGGGAATCAAGTGCTGGATTCCATTGCAGGAGACTTTAGACATGATTGGCCTTGGGCTTCTCCCAAGAAAAAATACTAGGGCAGTGGCACTATAAAGAAGAGAGCTCTGGCAGTGGTACTCTTTTAATAAGACAAAGTGGCCAGATTTTCTCCTGTTGATGGAGGTCTAGTTTTAGTCTGTGGCTGATGGAATCTATAGAATCCTTAGAAAACTTTATAGGTCTTTCAGGGAAAAAAGTTACCAGATTTCTTTACATTTACTTTGACTCTTTTCTTCCCCAGGAAGTCAATACCCTGCGATGCCAGATTGGGGAGCGTCTCAACGTGGAGGTGGACGCTGCCCCAACTGTGGACCTGAACAGGATCCTGAATGAGACCCGGTGTCAGTATGAGACTGTGGTGGAGAACAACCGCAGAGATGTGGAAGAATGGTTCACCACTCAGGTGAGGGCCTACCTCATGGCCACTGTACAACCAGAAATTTCCTGGAGCCTTAAGGATCATGTTCTTACCTTTTTGCTCTCCTCTTGTGACATTTCAGACAGAGGAACTGAACAAGCAGGTGGTGTCCAGCTCTGAACAGCTGCAGAACTGCCAGGCTGAGATCATTGAGCTGAGGCGCACTGTCAACGCCCTGGAGATTGAGCTGCAGGCCCAGCATAACCTGGTGGGCAACTTTAACACTAGATGAAAGAATGAGCACCTGAAAAGGTCTTAACAAGTCAGAGCATTCAGCTAATTTGAATGAGATAAGATTTAACCAGGATAAATGTAAAGTATTGCAGTTTAAGGTCCAAAATATCAATTTCACAAGATGTAGGAGGAATGATTACATAGCAATTTTTCTGAGAACGATCTGGGGATTTTAGAGAATTGTAAAATCAATGTGAGTCAGCATTGTGATGCAGCAGCCAAGAAGGCCTATGTGCTCTTAGGCTACATTAAACTGAGTGGGGCATCCTGGCCTGGAGAGGTGAGAAGTTCTCTGTATTCTGTCAGACTAAAATCTCCTAACAGTTGGAGTTGTCCCAAAGTAGAATCGTCTGCCTTGGGAGGTCCTGGGTTCCCCATTATTGAAAGTCTTTCAGCAAAGGTTGTATAGGACTATTTATCTGATGTGGTGTAGAACAGTATGGTTAGGTTTTAGATAGTCTCTGAGGCCCCTTTCCAATTATCAGATTCTTTAATATAGGCCCCAAGAGAGTTCTCTGCTTTGTGACAACTAGAATGATAGAAAAGTGTGTGGGAGAAGAGAGAAACAACTGAATTTTGGGGAGGTCAATACTATCATGAATGAAGAGCAGTTACCATTTCCTAACATTCATTTTTCTTCTCCATCACAGAGAGATTCTCTTGAAAACACTCTGACAGAGACTGAGGCCCGTTACAGCTCCCAGCTATCCCAGGTACAGTGTATGATCACCAATGTTGAAGACCAGCTGGCTGAGATCCGCGGTGACCTAGAGAGGCAGAACCAAGAGTACCAGGTGCTCCTGGATGTCCGGGCCCGTCTTGAGTGTGAGATTGCAACATACCAAGGTCTACTGGAGAGTGAGGATTGCAAGTAAGTCCAATACTGGTGATTTCTTCCTTGGTGTCGTGATTTTTTGGGGGTGGGTGGGGAGGGGATAAGCTAATAACTCATTTCAAATGGAAAGAGCAGTGTTGGAAGTGGGGGAGTAGCATGGTACAGTGGTTCTGGAGAGGACATGGGTATAAAACCTACCTTTGCTTCTTACTACTCTGTGACCTTACAAGGCTACTTACCCTCCTCATGCTTTAGTTTCCTGCTCTGTAAAATGAGGAATTTGGACTAGATGGGCTTCCAACCCTGCATCTATTACTGTATGAACATGGAAGGGCTAAGTAGGGTGTAGTATATTACCCATGGTAATGTACAGATTTTAAATGGGAAATGTATGATCTATAGAGCTCTTCAATATAGCTATGAAGTTAATGTATCTTGGTAAAGATAGGGAGAGTGAGTGATAATAGATATGAGGTCAAGGGCTGTATTGATATGCATGGAACATCAAATGATTTAAAGAAAGGCCTGCAGTAAGCACAAGGATAGATTTTTTTTTTCTTGGAGGGTTTATGGGAGGACTGGGACAAGATTTGAAGAAGATGAGAAGACATGGAAGGGTTGTGATTCACTTTTTCAGAGGAAGTGTAGATTCACCTTGATGAGATCACAGATTCACCAAATCATTCAAGGATTCATCTTGGGAATGAAAGTCATAATATGATCCAATTAAATCCAACAAACATTTTTTAAAGCACCATTTATGCAACAGACACTGTGCTAGTATCCCCAGCATCTGCCTTCACATGATTTATATTCTACTGGGAGGTTATTAGTTCTTTTTATTTCCGTCTCTTGTAACCGAAGTTGCCCTTCACCCAAATAACTCAACTCCATTAATTTTGTCTCCCCAGACTTCCCTGCAATCCCTGTGCAACAACCAATGCCTGTGGCAAGCCCATTGGTCCTTGCCCAATCAGCAATCCTTGTGTCCCATGTGCCCCTTGTGGACCCTGTGGCCCTCGCTCAAGATGTGGCCCCTGCAACTCTTTTGTGCGCTAAGGACCTCAGGGCAACATGGAAGAGAAAGGAGGAAAGGATAAAGTACTGACTCTACTCCAGTCCTGTTTCATCTGAAGACTTCAATAATAGAAACTGATTACACCCCGGCCTTCCTGTTGAATCGCAGTGTAAAAACTTCTCACTACCCAAAAAGTACATTTTCAGGAAAATGTAGATTTGATTTCTTGGACTCTTATCTCTCACCCATCCGCTATTTTTACCTCCTGCTCCTTTAGCACAACATCTGCTTTTGGGGTGACTCGAGTCAGGCAGGGCCCACTTACTGTGAGTTAGATGCTTTCCTGAGCAATGCAAAACAGATTGAACAAAACAAAATGATATAGTTGTCATGATGATGCATGTTTATTATATTTTACATTTTAATAATTTATTTTATAAAATAATTGCATTTAGCAGAGATGAGATGATTGCACCACTAAAAGAATGAATTTTTATCATTTCCGAATACCTTTGCAGTCTCTGGAGATTCAGTGAAAGTCTTTTGTTATCCTCCTAATAAACTCAGTTATTCAAGCACAATGGTAATAGCTTTCTTTCCTATTTGTTGATTTTGACCTAATTAGACTGAATGACTGAAAGTTGACTAGGTGCCCTTCATATGGATCATAACTTTCCACTGCATAAAAATATCCTGTCTACTTTGTCTATGTAGGGGATTTGGGTGTTTAGGAGGAGGAGGGAGGAAAGGAAAAGCAAAAGTTAAGACATATATTCAGAACTACTTCTCAGGAAAGGTGAACTGTCAGGTAATAGCCATTAAAACCCAAATGCCATACTGAATATCTATGGAATAATAAATGGGACAAATTGAATGAAATGCCTGATTTGGAATGTGAGGACCTTTGCTCAAATTCCAGCTTTGCCATTTGCCTTGGACAAGTGGCTCAATCTCTATAGCCTTCAATTTTCTTCTCTTTAAAATGAGTTGGATTAGATATAGTCTCCTTCAGCTCAAAATCTGTGATCCTATGAGCTTATATTGACTTTTCATGGCAAACTGTTAAATTTACCTGGCAAAACAAATGATCTATTTAGTGTTACTCGAATTCCATTTCAATGATATTTATTCATGTATATTTGGTGGCGAGATGGTACAGTAGATAGTGCTCCAGACCCGGAGTTAGGCAGACTTGAGTTCAAATCTGACCTCATATATTTACTGAGTGACTCTGGGCAAGTCTCTTAACCTTGTTTACCTCAGCTTCCTCATCTGTAAAATGAACTGGAGAAGGACATGAAAAATTACTCCAATATCTTTACCAAGGAAACCCCAAATGGGGTCACTAAGATTTGGATATAACTGGAAACAACCGAACAACAAAATTTGGCTTTATCAGTGAGCAATACAAACCACTGCTATAGTAAAGTCAATGTGTTTTGATAAAGATAGAGATGCCTAAATAGAGATAATTTAACTATGAGAGATACCAGTTGATCAAGAAATAGAGATTGAGCGCCTATTTTCCAAATTATGATGCAGTGGAAATAATGAACTGGAAGACAGAGAACCTAGATTTAAATCTAAATTAATGAATCATGTAACTTTAGAAAGTCATTTTTCTCCTCTTTGGACATCAATAATCTCATCAGTATCATAAGGAAGTTGGACTGGATCTCCAAGTTTCTTTCTACCTCTGCACTGATGAATAAGCATTTATTATATGTCTATAATCTATGCAAAAAAATTGTGCTAGGCTTTGTATTGACATAAAGACAAAAGGAATAAGAAAGGTAAAGACAATAGGTCAAGGATATCTAGGACCATCCCTGGATATTGTTCTAGGGAGGCTAAGGGAAGACAATGGATATGAACTGGATTCCAATGTTCTTACCTACCTTCATCTAATGGTCCCTTTAGGTCTCTTCCTATGTTCTTTGATGCCATAAGGTCTCAGCTCTGCTTGTTTTCCCCATTTTCTGTAACAGAGATAGAGCTCAATCTTCTAATTCCTTGCTGATTTGAAAGAAAAAACATAGAGGCCCTCTATGGTTCACAATTATCCTTTTTTCCCCATCTCTCCATATGACTTCTCTTCATCTCATTTGAGTGGCTTCTGAAATGAGGGAGGAAAATAGTATGAAATTTCTTCCCAGGTTCAAAGTCCCTAGAAACATGGAAAATGTTCAGAGGAGTTTATTTACCAATATTATTATTCCACCAAGACTTCAAGATAATTTCTCTGGGTGAGAAGTCTAACCAAAATTTAAATATATTCTCTCTCCCCAAGTCAGTTTTCTCTCTGAACCTACCCATTTCTGTCAATAATATTATCATCCTTTTAGCTAAAAACCCTGGTAATTGTTGTTCAGTCTTTTTTTTTTCCAGATGTGCCCAACTCTTCATGAGCCCATTTGGGTTTTTCTTGGCAAAGATATTGGAGTGGTTTGCCATTTCCTTATCCAGCTCATTTTTATACATGAGGAAACTGAGGCAAACAGGGTTAAATGACTTGCCCAGGGACACATAGATAGTAAGTGTCTGAAACCAGATTTGAACTTAGGAAGATGAGTCTTCCTGCCTCCATGCCTGTGACTTTATCCATTGTGTCACCTAAATGCCCTCAAAACTCTGGAGTCTTCCTTAAGTCTGTCCACTCCCACTTCCTCTATATGCAGAGATCATATCCTATGAATTCTTTTGTAATGTCTTATATCTATTTCTTCCTTTCCTTTTCCATTGTTACCACCCTAGATCAAGATCTCTTCATCCATAGCCTAGAGTATTACAATAATCACTTCTCTTTACAATTCATCTATGCTATTCTTCCACCTTCTTAGGAAGAGGACCAAATTCTTCTCTTAAAAATGAAACTGAGGTCATTTGAACTTCCCTTTACACTCTCCTTTTCTCTCCCTTTGCTCTCCATATCTCAATATTGTTCCCTACCCCTTCTTCCTTTGCTCTGGTCTAGGAGGAAAAGGTGAACATTATTTTTGCAAATCTTAACTCTGCTACTTGTGTCCTTCAATCAGTCTTGAGGGAAATCCCATGAGAAAGAAAAAGAATATTAATAAAAACAAACCCCCCCATCTGAGGAAGTCTTACCTTAGTTAGCTAAGTGAAGTTTTTGGTTTATCTTCTAAGAAGAGTAGAAAATAGCCCTGAGTTGATGGGTTGACTCATAAAAAAGCTATGAGCACTCAATGTGAGGTAGATATAATATAACAGTTGCAATTCAAAGGAAAAGCAACAGAGGACATTAGCCCTTTAGAAAAAGCAAATGGTGGTGCAGTGAATAGAGCACTGGCCCTGGAGGCAGGAGGACCTGAGTTCAAATCTGGCCTCAGACAGCCACTTGACACACCAGCTGTGTGACCTTGGGCAAGTCACTTAACCCCAAATCCTTGCCTTCTCCCCTTAATAAAAATAAGAAATAGCAAATGGTGACTTTGGAGGAAGCAACTCAGGAGATGATATCAGCAGTTCTCTGGGGAAGCAGTAAATGGAAACTCTGGATGCAGAGTGGTGTTTCAGCTAGGATGCAACTTACTTAGAAAATAAGCAAAGAAAATAGTCAATAATAGTTTCATTAAGGTAGTAGCATTCAAAATAAACTTACAAAATCAGTATAGTTTCTATAGAAAAATAGTAAAATCTGGGAACAAATAAAGGGAAACCACAGTAAACAACAACATCTCTATATACATACATGTGTATATATATATATATACACACACACACACACACACATATATATATATATATATGCATACATGCATAATGTAAGGGTTATGGGATTTAAAGATCTTCCATGCCCCATTGGACTTGCTGACGTAGCAAGAAGGGGTGGAGCAAGAGGAAGCGGAAGCAAAACTAGAGTTCCTGCAGTGGCTAGCAGTGGTGGCAACGGCGGCAGCAGCAGCAGAGGCAGCGGCAGCGCGAAGCCCTTTTTGGTTAGCCAGAATTTCTGCTAAGGACTCCTGCTGAGGACTGCCAGGGGCCAGAGCTGCTGGGAGCACGCTTCCCAGATGCTGGGTGGTTGCTGTGAATGGGGAGAGGAGGACCTTTGCCTGAGGTAGCCTGTTCTGTTTTAAAGGCTTGAGAATGTGGGTGCTTTCTACCTTATCTACCTGTGCCAACTTCATAACTACTCTGATGGCTTTGACTTTCTGGTTTTGGAACTCAGTCTTTTGGTATCTTAATAAATTTTCTAGCTTATTCCCCCAAGCATGATGTATTTTGTGATGGATAATTATATCATCATATCTATAATTTCCATAGGCATTGTGAATATGGCATTGCTGATATACATATATACACATATCCTCAGAGTTAACCTACCATGGCACATTAAAGACCTCAAGGGTAGGCTGATAAATATTTAACAACAGTCTCTCTGTGGGAGGAGCTAAAGTATGGGCAAAATGGAAGCCAGATGATGTTCCAAAGGCTGCAGAGATTATAGCACATGGGAGGGATAACACTGTAACTATTGTTTATTCTGGAAAAGATGATTACAAAATTGTACCCTTAACTCATTTATTCTACCGTGAGTGAGGCTACAATAGTCTGGTTATTGTCTCTTTGCTTCTTCTTGACTTTTTGTCTGTTTATCTTGTTTGCTAGATTTGTTTCCGCAGGCTTGGTACCCTCCACCTGTAGATGCCTGATAGCTTAAGCAGGATGTCACCCCCTGTCTGCAACTGTGATGTGTCACCCTTGGACCTGGCATCAAGCATATTAAGAACTGACCTTTCAAATAGGACCCCTTGGGACAGAGACAGCTCTACATCCAATTTCAGCAGCAAGTAGCCATGGAATAAGAGACCTTCACCCCTTACCACAAGATTTTGGGGCCCCATTTGTTCAGAGTGGGGGGAATTATCGGGAGCTTGTGCTCAAACCCCACCCTAAAATATGGTTTCCTGTGTTTATTGTGTGCTATCCTTGTTATATTGTTGTGAAATTTTCTTGACACCAGTTATTCCTAATGTATTTTTGCCAAGTAAGGGACATGAAAGATCTTGGGACCGAATGTAAGGGTTATGGGATTTAAAGATCTTCCTTGCTCCATTGGACTTGCTGATGTAGCAGGAAGGGGTGGGGCAAGAGGAAGCAGAAGCCAAGCTAGAGTTCCTGCAGTGACTAGCAGTGGCGGCGACGGCGGCAGCGGCAGTGGTAGCGGTAGTGCCTAGGTGGAGGTGGAGGTGCGAACCCCTTTTTGAGCCAGCCAGAATTTCTGCTAAGGACTCCTGCTGAGGACTGCCAGGGGTAAGAGCTGCTGGGAGCATGCTTCCTGGATGCTGAGTAGTTGCTATGAGTGGGGAGAAGAAGACCTTTGCCTGAGGTAGCCTGTTCTGTTTTAAAGGCTTGAGAATGTGGGTGCTTTCTACTTTATCTACCTGTGCCAATTTCATAACTACTCCGATGGCTTTGACTTTCTGGTTTTGGGACTCAGTCATTTGGTGTTTTAATAAATGTTCTAGCTTTACCCCCCATATAGCAAGACTGATATATTTTGTGATTAATAATCACATCAGCATATTTTTAATTGCCATAGGCATTGTGAATATTACATTGCTGATATAGACATACTTTTGAGTATAATCTTCATTATTAATACTTTAAGTCTAGACAATCAACAAGGGCATGACTTAAGCCCTTGTTTGTAGCTTTTGCCAATTTCTGAGGTGTAAATTTTCACACAGAAAACTTAATAATCATCTCTCCTGGCTCCAACACATTCCTGTATATAGGTCAAATTACAATACATCTCTTAAAGAAATTAAGAATATTTTGGATACCTGAATGGGTGTTCAGTGTAAGTGATTGGGTTGTGCCAGTATAATAAAAATACTAGCTAAAAAAAGAACAGATTTGCTGAAGGGTCATTTACAGAGCTAGATGAAATAATAAAAATCATTTGGAGGGGGGAAAAACATCTGGATTCTTAAGAGAAATAATTAAAAAAGCAGAAATGAGGGCATAATACTTTCAAAGCCCAAATTATTTTTTAAAATGTGTTTATTTACTTTTAGTTTACAATATTCAGTTTCACAGTCTCTTGAGTTTCAAATTTTCTCCCCCTCCTTTTCCTCCGCGACCCCTGCCATGCAATCAAATATAGGATTTACAAATATCTTCACACTAATCATTAGTCAGATCAGAAAGAAGGATTATAACTGATGGAATGATCAGTGGGAAAGAGGAAGCAAAACAAAACAAGAAAAAGAAACAGAGCAAGTAGTTTGCTTCAATCTGTATTCAGACTCCACAGCTCTTTCACTGGATGTGGATATCTCTTTTGATCATGAGTCTTTTGCAGTTGTCTTATAATCTTACATTGCTCAGAGGAGCCCAGTCTATCAAAGTCATCACACATATGTTGTGTCTGTAATTTTGTATGGATTTCTCCTGGTTCTGCTCTTCTCACTCAGCATCAGTTTATATAAGTCTCTCCAGGTTATTATGAAATCTGTCTGCTCCTCATTTCTTATAGTACAGTAGTATTCCATTACAGTTATATACCACAACTTGTTTAGCCATTCCCCAATTGATGGGCATCCCCTTGATTTCCAATTCTTTGCCACCACAAAAAGAGCTTCAAAGCTCAAATTATACTGTGAAATAGTAATCATCAAAAACTGCTTGAGACTACTTAAAAAAAGAAACATAGTCATTGGGACAGACTGGTTCAGAATGGAACAGGGTGAATCACAAATAGCTCAATTCAATCACAAAGAGTTTGTTGGATCCAAGAGCATAAATTACCTGGGGAAGAACTCTGTCAAAAACTTCTGGGAAAACTGCAAAACTGGTAGGCAAGACTTAGGTATAGACAAGCATCATACACTATAAAAATAATAAGTTAAATGCAGATACATGATCTGAAGAGTAAATGTCATACCATAAAAAATTTTATCGATATCAGGCATTTCATGGTTGTAGAGGGAAAGGGATGGGATTCTTTATTAAACAAAGAATAATGATAAATAACAAATGATAAAACAGATAATTTTGATTACATGGATTTGAAAAGTTTTTAGCATTAAAAATAATGCAAGTAGGATAAGAAAGGAAACAGCCAGTTTGGGAAAAATCTGTGCATTAAATATCTCTGATAAGAATATATTATCTAAAATACATGGTATTTTATGGTATTGAAAATACATGGTATTTTATCTACAATGGTAGAAATCTATTAGCCCAAAAGCCACATTCTAATAGATCAGTAGTAAAAGGATATGAACAATTTCAAAAGAATTTGTAGAGGTATACCTTGTTTTATTGTGCTTCACCTTATTGCATTTCATAGATATTGTGTTTTCTACAAATTGAAGGTTTATGGCAACCCTGTGTCAAGCAAGTCTATTGGCGCCATTTTTTCAACAGCATGTGCTCACATTTTGTCTATGTGTCATATTTTGATAATTCTTACAGTATTTCAGACATTTTCTTCATTATGTGCTATGGGGACCTGTGATCAGTGATCTTTGATATTACTCTTGTAATTGTTTTGGAGCCCAACAAACTTGTGCTTATACAAGACAGTTTCATCAATAAATATTGTATGTGTTCTGACTGACCAAACTGTTCCTCTCCTCCGGCCTTCTTATTACCTGAGACACAATAATATTAAAATTGGGTCAAATAATAGCCCTACAATGGCCTCTAAGTGTTCAACTGGAAGAAAGAGTTCATCTATGTGGCAAACTTCATTGTCCTAAGAAATTGCAGCCACTCCAACCTTCAGCAACCACCACCATTATCTATCAACAGGCATCAATATCAAGGCAAGACCCTCCACCAACAAAAAGATTATCACTCACTGAAGGCTCAGATGATGGTTAGTATTTTTTTAGTGAGAAAGTATTGTTAATAGAAAGTATTTTTAATTAAGGTATGTGGAAATAAAACAAATTCACGTGTCTTGCTTTATTGCGATATTTACTTCATTGTGGTGGTCTGGAACCAAACCGGCAATATCTCTGAGATAGGCATGCTATTAACAACGATGTGAAGGATCACTCCAAATTACTAATGAGAGATATGAATAATAATAATAGTAATAATAAACTTCGAGGTTTCACTTCTTACTCAGCAATTTGGTAAAGATAATAAAAGTTGGTAGAAGCTAATGTTGAAGGTTGTGAAAAGACAGGTATGATAATGTACTGTTGGTGAAGCTGTGGACTAGTCCCACCATTCTGTGAAGTAATTTGGAAATATACTGAGAAAATGACTAAAATGTCCATACAATTTGACCCAGAGGAGCCACTGTTAGGTATATAACCTGAAGTCAATGATAGAAAGGTCCTGTATACACTAAACAATAATTTCACTGTTTTGTGTTTATAAAAGACTAGAAACAAACATGATGTCCATTGATTAAAGAATGGTTACACAAATTTTGGTGCATGGATCATAGATATAATGGAGAGAGTACAAAAACACAGGGAGGCTTGGGAACACTTTTATGAACTGGAAAGCAATATATACGATGGCCGCCATAATGTAAAGCATGTGAAACTGAGTAGTGTAAAATTACAATAGTAACATTTGTCTCCAAAGGACATATGAAAATGCACTTTCCTTACTTATTTACAGTGAGGGAAGGCAAAGAACAGGGGAGATTATGGTTATGGAGCTCTGTATGTAATGTTGGCCTTGATAAACCTGTTTGGTTTACTTTCATTAAATAATTTCCCCTTCTCTTTTATGTACCTAAGTATGATATATTTTATATGCCTTTTATAGATATTTTATACTTATATATTTATATATTATAATCTATAGATCTATACATATATAATAAATTATATATTTATATTTAATGGGTATATATTTATATGCCTAAGTATGATATATTGGGAAATATAAATGATGTCAAAATAAAGCATCAATAAAATAATGAATTATGTTTTTACAGCTTTTTATATTTTACAAAGGACTATGCTCACAACAGCCCTATACTGTATAACAAATTTCATTCTTACCTTATTTTTACAGAAAAAATAGAAAGGATAAATGAATATGACAAGTTAATCCCCTTACTTCAGTTAACTAGGCCTATGAGAAACCTTGTTACTGGGATTCTGAAGTCATATGGGTTTCATGGTCCTCCTGGTGGCACTTTATTCTACCTGCTGGAAAGTAACTGGGACAAAGTAAACAACCTCTTCAGGGTGGATCTTGACAATCTAACCTCAGAAAATATTGCCAATATAGTTGTCGATATGGCATCTATAAACTTTGTAACGGGGTCAAAGTGTCTGTTTCTAGCACTTAGAATAAAGAGAAAGGAAATTAATAATAAAAAAGAATAACATCCTGATTTTGTTAATGAGAATTCAGGGAAGATGGGAATAAGGAGAAGAACCCATAGGGGTAAACTGTGATAGACTTTGAGGGTATTTACTGAATAGCATTGAGAAACATTAATGAAAGATTAGAGACCATGGATACCATGCTTTCTCCATGCACATTGATTTAGGCATATCTGCAGCACAAGGTTGCTACTGATGATGTTCTCATTTTCAGATAAATTGAGAAACTTTTCAGGATTCCCTTGATTCTTATTGTTTAGTTGTTTCTGTCTTGTCCAACTCTTTGTGACCACATTTGGGCTTTTCTTGGCAAAGATAATGAAGTGGTTTACCATTTTCTTCTTCAGCTCATTTTACAGATAAAGAAACGGAGGCAAACAGGGTTAAGTGACTTGCCCAGGGTCACACATCTAGTAAGTATCTGAGGCTGGGGGGTGGAGGGTGTGTTCAGGAAGACTAACACCTATGGTGTGAGGGCTGCTGAGCCTTTTTCAGGGCTGCCCATTCACCTTTGGTGCCCATTTGATCTACCTAACTCTCATCTGTGAACCTTAGAAGCTGTAGCACGCACAGTGGCCACACCATGGTAAATTGTTTCGACAGATGGTCTAAACCACGTTGAGGGTAAACAAGGGATCTCAAACCCATCAGTGTGTTATGGGGGTGTCTGCCCCAAGCCAATGAAGACTTCCCTTGGTGGAATGGGTGGATGAGAACAATTCGTTCCAACGGCCATGAAGGCAGCTGAAGGAGGTGCTGTGGAGAACTTAGAGCTTGGTAAGACATGGAAGACGCCAAGGTCACCCCCTGCATGCCACACCATCAGTAGTCATCTTAACTTTGTTCTGCCACTGGACTGTGATGACTCTGGAAAAAGAGAGTGAGGCCGATGACTTCAAGCAACTGTGCCTCACTTAAATCCAATTTACGCAGGAATCAAAAGACATCACCCATACCATTTTTACCTACCTCAAATTCCTGTGGCAACAGGCAAGTGATGAAGCAACAGGTGAGGATGCACTGGGAACTGTAGTCAAAAATCCTGTTCACAGGTGGTCCAGGTCATAAGGTCGTCTTCTTACCAGAAGTAGCAGTGGAATTCGACAGTACCCTGGGTGTCTGAGAAGCTTTTTAAGGATTGTACTGCTCACCTTCTGGTGTGAGGAAAGGCTAGGAAAGGTGCCCTAAAATTGTCTGCTTGCTTACCCCTGGCCTGATTATCAAAGCAGGCAAGGATCCCACCCTATGTGTACGGAAAATGTACAAAAGCTTCTACAAAGATGATTCTGCTCACCATCAGTACATGGAATTGTGTGCACACTTATAGACAACACAAAATCCAGTAAACCTGAAAGATGAACAGCTCTTGTGATAGAACTCAGCAGGTATCATATCCAAATAGCAGCCCTGAGTGAAATAAAGCTGGCAAATGAAGACCAGCTTACTGAAGTTGGAACTGGATGCACATTTTTCTGGAGTGACTGCAGTGAAGAGGGGCACTGTGAAGCTGGTATAGATTTTGCAATCAAAACTAATATAGTCAACAAGTTTGTATGCCTACCAAAAGGACTGAACAACAGGCTCATGACAATGAGATTGCAAGAAAACGCCATGCCATCATCATTAGTGCCTATGTTCCAACCATGGCAAATTCTGATGAGGTCAAAGAAAAATTTTACGAAGACCTGGAGACCCTTATCATTAATGTGCCAAAAGAAGACAAGTTTGTAATTCTGGGAAACTTTAATGTTAAGAGTAGCCTCAGACTACCAGTCATGGAAGGGAGTCCTTGGAAATTATGGAATTGGAAACAGCAACAGCAATCATCACTTAGTACTGAAGATCTGTGCATCTCATGATCTTCTCATCACCGACACTGTTTTCCATTTAGCTAAATGCAATAAAACTTTGTGGATGCACCCTCACAGCAAACATTAGCATTTAATAGACTATGTGATTGTAAGGGGAAGAGATAGGATGTGAGAGTAACAAAGGCAATGTATGGCACAGAATGCTGAACTGATCATAGACATTCTTTTCAAGCTAAGTATTCACATTCAACAAAAGCTGTGACCCCAAGAAACACCACAAAAACACATGTATTCCTTCAGTCACCACCACACCATCCATATGTGGAACCACTGATTACATCTAATGAAGAAGTTTTGAATGCTGTGGTAAGTTCACTTACCTTGGCAATATACTTTCTAGGGATGCACACATTAATAATAAGATTGACACCTACATTGCCAGAGCTAACTCAGTGTTTAGGAAACTCCAGAGGAAAGTGTGGGAGAGAAGTATTAGACTGACTACCAAACTGAAGGTCTACAGAGCCATTGTGCTGACCCCGTTGTTGTATACCTGCGAAACCTGGACAGTCCACCAGTGCCATGCCAGGAAATAGAATCACTTCCATTTGAATTGTCTTAGGAAGATTCTGAAGATCATCTGGCAGGATAAGATGCCAGTCACTGAGGTCCTTTCCCAAATTAAACGGACAAGTATTCAAATGCTATTGCAGGAAGCTACAATGGGTTGGCCATGTTGTTCTAATGCCAAACATACCCTTGCCTAAAAGACTATTTTCTGGAGAACTCACACAGGGGAAGAGTTCACATGGTGGTCAGAAGAAGTAACGCAAGGACACTTTCAGGGTCTCTCTTAAGAACTTTGGAATTATGTAACATAGGAGACACTGGCACAGAATCACTCAGCATGGTGTGCCCTCATTAGAGAAGAAGCTGTGCTCTTTGAGCAAAGCAGAATTGTAGCTCAAAAGAAAATGCAAGATGTGCAAATTTAGAAAACCCACTCCGAATGTTCACATGCCCAACCTATGGTAGAGTCTTCTGAGCTTATATTGGTCTGATCAGCCAGTCAAGACACATTGTAACTTGATTATAAATGGTCATGTCATTTTGATCCTCTTCAAGAATGAAGGACAACAACCAACCAATCTGAGGCAAAAGGGTTAAGTGACTTGCCCAAGGTCACACAGCTAGTAAGTGTCTAAGGCTGGTTTTGAACTCAGGAAGATGAGTCTTCCTGCCTCCAGGCTGGCAGTCTATTTACTGTGCCACCTAGCTGTCCAATTAATTAATCAACAAGTAATTATTAAGTACCTCTTATGTTCCAGATACTGTTGCTAAGAAGAAGATTGCGGTGGAGTATAGAAGGCATTTCCCCGCTCTTATCAGGAGCCTTCTATATTTTATCCCTTGTTCTGCTAAATCATAAAATATTTAAAACGGAAAGGATTGTAGAGAGCATATAATCCAACCCTCACATATGGGTAAGGAATGGCACACTTACACTGAATAACCACTTTTTGAGCATGGCCAGAAATTCAACCAGCCCTGAATCCATCTTAGTGTAGTATTGACTGGTTTCCATCTTCTAGTTCAGTGGCACGGTAAATAAAATGCTGGGTCTAGAGTCAGAAAGTTATTGTTGTTGAGTCATTTATAATGGTTTCTGACTCTCTATGACACATTTGGAATTTTCTTGGCAAAGATACCAAAGTGGTTTGCCTTTCCTTCTCCTGTGGATCCATTTTGCAAGGCAATCAAAGTTTAAGCGAATAGTCCAGGACCACACATCTAGGTGATGTCTGAGGCTCGATTTGAACTCAATGGAGCCACCCACCAACTCCAAGTTTTGTTGTTGTTTGGTCATGTTCACATCTTTGTGGCCCCATCTGGGGTTTTCTTAGCAAAGATACAAGAGTGGTTTGCCATTTCCTTCTCTAGCTCATTTGACAGATGAGAAAGTTAAGTAACTTGCCCAGGGTCACATAGCTAGTAAATACCTGGTCAAATTCATGAAGATGAGTCTTCCTGACTCTAGGCCTGGCATTCTATCCATTGTACCATCTAACTGCCCAGGTGGTACAGGAAATAAAATGCTGAGACTGGAGTCAGAAAGACTAAGCTTAGTTTAAATGCAACCTCATTGGATAAGTTGGATAAGTTACTTAACCTCTGTTTGCCTTAGATTCCTCATCTGTCAAATGTGGAAAATAATAGCACCTATCTCACAGGATTGTTGTGAGGATCAAATGAGGTATTTGTAAAACTCAGCACAGTGTTTTGTTACATGGTAGATGCTGTATTAATGCTATTATTATTCTCCATAGGAATATTATGAGATACTTAAAAGGTTTTGTTAAAATCTAGGAAACCTATATGTATAATATTCTATACTAACCTATAACAGGTTAGTAACCCTGTCAAAAAAAGGAAGTAAATTAGTGTGGAATGACCTGTTCTTGATACACCATGCTGGTTCTTTGTAATAATGGTTTCCTTTCTAGATAGTCATTGACCATCTCTTGAGTGACTCATTCTAGACTTTTCCCAAAAATAGAAGTCAAGCTCACTGGTCTATAGTCTATTTTTTTTCCTCCTTTAATGAAAACTGAGACAACAAACCTATTCTGATCTTATAGTATCTCTCCAGTTTTCCACATCTTTTAAATGGTATTGATGGTTCAGTAAACAAATCCACTAGCTCCTTTAGCACCTGAGGATGAAGTTCATATGGGTTAGATGACTTGAATTCATCAATATAATTCATCGATATACCATATTCATCAATAATCAAGTATTCAAGGTACACCAAGGGTACCTTGGTCCTCTCTTACTAGCTTTTTACTAAGTCATTTTTTCTAGCTTTTCCATTGCACAGGTCATTATCATTGGCAGAGAAAATATTAACAAAGTAATTTGAATAGTTGTGCCTTCTCCCTCTTGTTAGTTATTAATGCTTCATCTACCCCAGGAAAAGGTTCTATTCTTTCTGTGATCTTTCCTTCCCCTCCTCCATACAGTTTTACAAAAATATCTTATTGTCTTTAACTTCCCTTGTCAGTTTCAGCTCAATTTATTCTTTATCATTCATGGCACTTATTTAGCATTCATTAGCATTCTTACAGGACCATATTACATTCTTATATTCATCTTAGGTTACCTACCTTTGTTTCGTTCTTTCCTTTTAAAAATATTTAATTTTTTCCATTTAAGTCTAAAAATTTTAAAAAATGTATTTAAAAAAATTTGGGTTCCAAATTCTCTTCCTCCCTTCTTCCTCTCCTCCCTCACTGAGAAGGCAAGCAATTTGATACGGGTTATACACGTGCAGTCATGCAAAAAATATTTTTGTTTTAGTTGTGTCTTGAAGGAAAACATTGACAAAAAACTGAAGAAAAATTATAAGAAAGTAAAAAAAAAGTATGCTTTGATCTACATTCAGATTCAGTTCTTTCTCTGGATGTGGATAGCAGTTTTTAATCGTGAATCCTTTGGAATTGTCTTAGATCACTGTGTTGTTGAGAATAGCTAAATCATTCACAGTTGATCATCATACAATATTTCTGTTACTGTATACAATGTTCTTCTAGTTCTGCTCACTTTGCACTAGTTCAGGTAAATATTTCTAGGGTTTTTTCTGAAAGCATTCAGCTTGTCATTTCTTATAACACAATAGTATTCCATCACAATCAATAATATAATTTGTTCAATTATTCCCAAATTGATGGATATCTCCTCAATGTCCACTTTTTTTTGCCATCACAAAAAGAGCTGCCATAAATATTTTTGTAAAAATAAGTTCTTTTCCCCTTCTTTGATCTCTTTGGAATAGAGACCTAGTTGTTGTATTGCTGGGTCAAAGGATATGAACAATTTTGTAGTCCTTTGGCAATGATACAATTTGTTTTCCAGAATGGTTGGATCAGTCCATAATTCCACCAATTTTCCCACATCCCTTCAACATTTGTCATTTTCCTTTTCTGTCATATTAGCCAATGTGTTAGATGTGAGATAGTACCTCAGAGTTGTTTTAATTTGCATTTCTCTAATCAATATTAATTTAGAGCATTTTTTTTTCATATGACTATAGATAGCTTTGATTTCTTTTTCTGAAAACTGCCTTTTCATATCATTGGGTAATTTATCAGTTGGGGAATAACATATTCTTATAAATTTGAATCAGTTCTCTACATATTTGAGGAATTAGGCCTTTTATCAGAGAAATTTGCTGTAAAATCTACCCTTCTCCTCTCCCCCACTCCTATTTTTTGCTTTCCTTCTAATTTTGGCAGCATTGGTTTTGTTTGCAAAATCTTTTTAATTTAATGTAATAAAATCATTCATTTTTATCTATAATGCTCTCTCTTTTTTAGTCATATTTTTACCCATGATCCATAGATCTGAGAGGCAAACTATTTCATGCTCCCCTAATTTGCTTATGGTATTACCCTTAATGCCTAAATCATGTACCCATTCTGACCTTATCTTGATATATGGTTTGAGATATTGATCTACACCTAGTTTCTGCCAAGCTGCTTTCCTATTTTCCATGGAGATTTTGTCAAATAATGAGTTTTTGTTCCCAAAGCTTGGATCTTTGGGTTTATGATAACTTACATTACTATGGCCACTTATTATTGTGTATTGTGTATCTCATTTAGAAACTAATTAGATCTAATTAGATCTACCACTCTCTTAGCCAGAACCAATCTTCTGTTTCTTTAAAAAATGTAAGTTGGTTGATGAGTTCCCTGTGTATCCACATATTTTTTTCACACAACTCTTGATTTTTTTTCCTTTTCATTGGAATGGTTTCTCCTTTTGTCTTCAGAACTTTTATCTTAAGAGTCTCCTGTCCCCCTGCGATGACTCCCTCTATAGTTGATAGGATTTTCCTATCATTTTTCTGAACCCTTTGAAATCTAGAGTGCATGGCAGATAATGCTCTAATTTCCTCTCTTTTTCTACTGTAAACTCTAGAGGGGAGAGATCGCAAGTTATGAATGGTCTCTTCATTGCCATATCTAATGGGTTTTCTTTATCTCTATCCTTTGTGATCTCCCTGTAGCCATTGACACTGTTGATCATCCTCTTCTCCAGGACACTCTCTCCTCTCTAGGTTTTCATGGCATCTCTGTCTTGATCTTCTTCCTGCCTGCCAGAGTTGTCTTTCTCAGGCTCCTTTCCTTTATCTTACCTCCAGGATAAGCCCACCAATTACAGGTGTTTTTTCCCCTCCCTCCAAGGGTAGACCCCTTTATATTATCTTTCTAGATGATCTCATTAGCTCCTTTGGGTTCACTTTTCTCCATGCAAATGATTCCCAGAGTTATTTGTTCAACTCCAGTTTTGCATCACCAATTTGCATTTATTTGCCTATTGAAAATCTTAAATGTCCATCTTATAGGCATATCAATTTTAACCTATCCAAAACAGAGCTCATTATCATTCTTCCCAAATGCTCCCTTCTTTTGAACTCTCTTGTTACTTGAGGATACCATCATTCTTTCAGTCACTCAGGCTTAAAACTTGGGGTCATCCTCAACTATTCATTCACACTGATCTGACAGATTCAATCTGTTCCCAAGCCTTCTCATTTCTATCTTTCCAACATCTCTTATACACATCCCCTCCTCTCCACTAATATAACCTCCACCCTGGTGCAGGCCCTCATTGCCTCATGCAGAGACTATGGCAATAGCTTGCTGGTTGATGTTCCTATCTCAAGTCTTCTCTCCATTCCAGTCCAACCTCCATCTGGTTGCCAAACTGATATTACAGGTTTGACCATGTCACTCCCTCTCTCCCCATCCCACCCCACAAACCCCAGCCAAATAAACTTTTGTGGCTCCATAATACCTCCAGGATCAGTTGTTATAAAGTCTTCTGTTTGATTTTTGTAATTGTTATAAAAATTACAGTAGAAAACTAGAAATAATAACTTCAGTGATGCTCTGTAGAAAGATTGATCTAATAAAAACAGGTGAAGGAGTCTTGTGTAATTCTAAGTACCTACAACAAACTAAATCATTGAAACTGGATCGCTACAGGCATTTAGTTTGTTTTATATATTTCATTAAAAGTAATCTTTATTGGTGACATGGTCATCTTTAGGTTAGGAATGTGACTTTGGAAAGGTGTCTCCTAAAATATGGGCACCAGGTCCCTTCGCATATTCCATCACTAGACCTTCTATAGCCCCCTCATTCCCACTTCCTTTGCCTCTGGGAAACAACTGTCAGTCTCTCTTTTTTAATGTTCTAAATTCCTTTCTTAGCTGTTCATTTGACTTTCCAGAATGCAACAACATGTCTCAGCTGCAGTCTCATCCTGGGATCTCCTTCTACTATGCTGAGCTCTTTCTCCTAATGCTGAGTTCCTCCTGGGACCTAGATTTTGGGAAGGGTCCCAAGTCAGTTAACCTTCATTCTTCTGCCAGCTGTGTTTCTAACTTTCTGGAATTCAATACCATGCCTTAGCTACAATCTCTTCTTGGAAACTTTCTCAGTCTCTGGGGCATTCTCACACCAGAACATCCCTCCACCATGCCAGTCCCATTCTCCCATTGGTAAGTTCCTCTTGGAGCCTCCATTTAGGGAAGGACCCAAGTAAGTCAATCTTCATTTTTCTCTCCCAGCTGTGCTTCTGATTTTCCATACTTTTATAACATACTCCCATTTGAGTCCTTTTGTTTTCCTACTGTTTCCTCCTAGTTCCTTTTTAAGTCCCCTTTGTATATTATCTTCCACTCTATTAATAGTAATAATTATACTACTTTTTAGTATATATACATATGCATATATGTATATATTTATACTATATATATGACTTTAAATTTTGCTTTACCAAATATTAATTCATCTTGTCTTCACAACAACCCTGATAGGTAGGTACTATTCTTATTCCCTATCATAGATGAGGAAGTTGAGGTAGTCAGAAGTTAACTGACTTGAACAGGGTCACATAGCTAGTAAGTATCTGAGACATGATTTTAACCCCAGGCCTAGAACTCTATACACTGTACCACCTAGCTGCCTAGGGAAGGAAGTGTCTTTTTGCTTGTATTTGCATCAGAGTGCCTGGCATATAGTAAATAAGTGCTTAATAAATACTTTTTGCTTACCTTTCCTTTGTTCTTTAAAGGCCTTTGCAACTTGTCCACTCCCTACCTTTCCAATATTTTTACACATTACTCCCCTCCATGTACTCTTATAATTCAGTGACACTGATCTTCTTACTGTCCCTTGCATAGTATACTCTATCCCTTTACTCTCCCCTTTGTACTGGTTGTCTCCTAGGCCTGGAATGCTCTTCCTCCTTACCTTTCTTTGCTTCCTTCAAGACACAAATTCCACTTTCTTCCTGTAGGAGGCCTTTTCCAGTGCCTTTTCCTTTGAGATTACTGCCCATTTATACTGTAGATATCTTGTATGGGCAGAGTTTACCTGTTGTCTCCTCCATTAGAAAAGCCCCTTGAATGTAGGGACTATATTTTAGTCTTTTTTGTTTCCTTAGCACTCAGCATAGTGCTTGGACCATAGTAAGCTTATTGCTAGTTGACTAACATCTCCTCAGAGTTCTCATCAGTTCTAACCTAGCACCAGTTCCTCCTTGTTAGTAAGAATCAGATGAAAAATAGAATTTCCCCTATTGGTCTTTCCATCTCTGAAAGATAAATGATCGCTAAGACAATTCTCTGCTTTTGCCAGAGAGAAAGAGAAAGATTCCCACAGATTTCAGAATAATGGAAATCTGTTCTCTTTTACTTCATTTTTCATGGGGGAGTTTGATGACTCTTTTATTCATGGAATTTCTTGAGAGGCCATTCAGAAAGGATGCCCTTTCCTCTCAGTTAGGACACATGGTCCTGAAAAGTAGCCTTTAGTTCTTGGTCTTTTATTTCTTTCCTGTTTAGTTGAAGGGAGTGAGGCCTCTGAAGTTGGGATTTTTAAATGTTGGAGGGTCGCAGGAGTCAGAATCCACACCATGTTTTATAGCCAGCATAGCATTGATGTCTTGAGGAGCAACAACTGATCTTTGGTAGTGAATTTCAGGACCCCAGAGCAATGGAAGGACTTGCACAACAGTCATGATATGTCTGGACATGAACTTGGTGAAAGCAATGCTATGTAGGAACTGAGCTAATTTATCAAACCTATCTCTTCTTTACTTCCCAGGACTGAGACTGTATAGGGGAAATCATGCTGCATGATCAGTGATGTATATTTTAGGGGGATGTTTATATTTTGTTTTTCCTATACCTTCAAATATCTCTTTGTAGAAGCTTAAAAAGCCCCCAAATAATCAAAGTCCCCTCAAAATTGCTACATATGTCTCTGTCCCAGGCTTATGCTCAATTTCCTAAACTTCTCATCTAATTTTTAAAATGTTTCTTTTTTCCAATTTATTTATTTTCAGTTTTCAACATTCATTTCCACAAGATTTTGAGTTACAAAATTTTCTCCATCTTTCCTCTACCCCTGCCCCAAAATAGCAAGCTTACTGAATACCTTCCCCCAATCTATTCTTTCTTATATCCTCTTCCATCTCCTCCCCTAACTTTCTAGTAGGGCAAGATGGATTTCTATACTCCAGTGCCTGTATATCTTATTTCCCAGTTGCATGTAGAAAACATTAAAAAATATATTTATTTATTTTTTAACATTTGTTTTTGAAACTTTGAGTTCTAGAATCTTTCCCTTCTTCCCTCTTCACCCACCCTACTGGGAAGACAAGCAATTCAACATAGGCTGTACATGTATAGCCTATAGTATAGTTATAGTTATGTATAGTTATGCAAAACATTTCCACAGTAGTTATATTGTGAAAGACTAACTATATTTCCTTCCATCCTATCTTGTCCCCTACTTATTCTATTTTCTACTTTGACCCTGTCCCTTTTCAAAAGTGTTAGCTTCTAACTACCCTCTTCCCCAATCTGCCCTCCCTTCTATCATCCCTCCTCTCATCCTCTTCCCCCTGCTTTCCTGTAGGGTAAGATACCCAATTGAATGTGTATATTATTCCCTCCTTAAGCCAAATTCAATGAGAGTAAGGTTGACCCATTCACTTTCACCTTCCTGCTCTTCCCCTCCACTGTAACAAAGTTCTTTTGCCTCTTTTATATGAGATAATTTACCCTAATCTATTTCTCCTTTTTCCCTTCTTCCAATATATTCCTCTCTCACCTCTTAATTTTATTTTTTAGATACCAGCCCTTCATATTCAACTCATCCTGTGCCTTCTGTCTATGTATACATGCACACACATATGAACACACACATATATTTATTCATACATACACCTTCTTATACATACATACATATATATACACATATATATTCCCTTCAACTATCCTTATATTGAGAAAAGTCTCATGAATTACAATTATAACTTTTCCATGTAGGAATATAAATAATTCAACTTTATTTTAATAAGTTCCTTATGATTTATTTTTCCTGTTTACCTCATGATTCTCTTATTTCTTATATTTGAAAGTCAAATTTTCTGTTCAGCTCTTTTTTTTTTATCAAGAATGCTTGAGGGGCAGCTAGGTGGTGCAGTGAGTAGTGTGGCGGCCCTGGAGTCAGAAGGACCCGAGTTCAAATCCAGCCTCAGATATTAACACAAAAACTAGCTGTGTGACCTTGAGCAAGTCACTTAACCCCAATTGCCCTCCAAAAAGCAAAAAAAAAAAAAAAGAATGCTTGAAAATGCTCGGTAGGCAATTCTTGGTTTTAATCCTAGTTCCTTTGACCTCTGGAATATCATATTCCAAGTCCTTCGATTCCTTAATGTAGAAGCTGCTAGGTCTTGTGTTATTCTGATTGTGTTTCCAGAATACTCGAATTGTTTCTTCCTGACTATTTGCAGTATTTTCTCCTTGACTTGGGAACTCTGGAATTTGGCTATAATATTCTTAGGAGTTTTCTTTTTGTGATCTTTTTCAAGAGGTGATCACTGAATTTTTTCAATTTCTATTTTGCCCTCTGGTTCTAGAATATCAGGGTAATTTTGCTTGATAATTTCTTGAAAGATGGTGTCTAGGCTCTTTTTTTGATCATGACTTTCAGGTAGGCCAATTATTTTTAAATTATCTCTCCTGGATCTATTTTCCATGTCAGTGGTTTTTCCAATGAGATATTTCACATTGCCTTCTATTTTTTCATTTGTTTGGATCTGTTTTTTTTGTATCTTGATTTCTCATAAAGTCATTAGCTTCTAATTGCTCCAACCTAATTTTGAAGGAATTATTCTCTTCAGTGAGTTTTTAAAATTCCTTTTCCATCTGGCAAATTCAGTTTTTTAAGGTATTCTTCACATAATTGGCTTTTTGGGCCTCTTTTGCCATTTGAAGTTAGTTTATTTTTTAAAGTGTTAATTTCTTCAGTCAGGCTGTTGACTCACTTTTTATGATTTATTTGCATCATTCTCATTTCTCTTCCCAATTTTTCCTCAACTTCTTACTTGATTTTCAAAATCCTTCTTGAGCTCCTCCATAGGCTGTGACCAGTTCATATTTTTTAGAAGCTTTTGATGCAGGAGTTCTGACTTCATTGTCTTCCTCCAGTTCCATGCTTCGATACTTTTTGTCTCCAAAAAAGGATTGTATGGTCTGGTTGTGCTTCCTCTCCTTGCTCATCTTGCCAATGACTTTTGAGCTCTTTGCCATGGTAGAACTCTGCTTACAGAATGGAGAGAGCTTTGTCCCAAATCGCTGGGGTTTTCACAGCTGCCAGAGCTATTAGTTGGGCGGCCTCTCTACAGCCCCCACCAACTCTGGCACATTGGCCACACACCCCAGGACTACCACCCAAGACTGTGATCCAGATCCAAGCAGGTCAAAGCAAGAGTGGTTATCCTCTGAATGGTCACTTGGTTCCCCTATGATCTGCAGGCCAGGAGCTCTGGAAGCAGCCATGTGATAGCAGCTGCAGCCACCATGGCTCTGCCACTTCTCACGTGGGAGACAGGGCTGGACCACGCTCTTCCTTCACCTTTCCGACAGAGTTCCCTACTCACCTTTTATTTTCTCTTTGTCATTTATGGGTTGAGGAGTCTGGAAAACACCACAGCTGTTGATGATTCACTTGCCTGAAGTCCCCTCATCTAATTTTCATCCACATGGTTTGTAGTATACCCTAATGACAAAATTGTTTCTCCTCCCATTAATCTTCACCCACCTGCTCTCCACCTTGCTAAGCCTATCCTATTTCTTGAAATTTTCTTTCCTTGTCTGTCCTTCCTTCCTTCCTTCCTTCCTTCCTTCCTTCCTTCCTTCCTTCC
>NW_027187335.1:13458025-13532728 GCF_028583685.1 Petaurus breviceps papuanus
TTCCTTCCTTCCTTCCTTCCTTCCTTCCTTCCTTCCTTCCTTCCTTCTTTCCTTCTCTTTTGTATCACTATCACTATCTCTACCACTGTCCCCATTATAACTCCCCTACCTTTGAAAAAAATAAGTTTTCTCTTGCAGTAAATAAGCATAGTCAAACAAAACAAATCCATTCACTGGCCATGTATGAAAATTTACGTCTCAATTTGTCCCTCTAGTTCATCACCCCTGTTCTAAGAGTTGGCAGGTAGGCATAATCACCATTATTCTTCTGGAATTATTATTATTATATCTTCTGATATTATATATCAATGCAATGATCAGAGTTCTTAAGTCTTTCAGGGTTGTTTTCTTTTATATTGTTATAGTCACTGCATTGTTCTCTTGGTTCTTCTCACTTTACTCTGTATCAGTTCCTACAAATCCTCCTGGGTTTCTTTTGCTTCATTCCTTCTGTCATTTCTTATTATATAATAGTAATCTTTTATACTCAGATATCACAATTAGCTCAAACATAACCAAATGATGGGCACATACTTGTTTGTAATTCTGCACTTCAATAAAAAGCATTCTTATAAATTTGTTTGTGTATATGGCTTTTCCCCCTCTTTCTTTGGCTTATTTGTGGTATGTGCTTAGTAGTGATATTGCTGGTTTTAAGAAAGTGAACAATTCAATGGCTTTCAGAGTATAGTTCCCAATTACATTCTGGAATGGTTATACCAGTTCATAGCTCCAGCAGTAGGATATTTCTATCTTATCCTTCCTCAGTTCCTCTAAAAATTGTCATTTTGACTTTTTGGTCCTGTTTTCCAATCTGATAGGTGTTAGGTAAAACCTCAGAGTTGTTTCAAGTTGCATTTTGCTTTTTATTAGTTATTTAAAGCATTTTTTTTCATGTAGCTGTTGACTGTATTTCTTTTGAGATTTGCCTCTCAATTTCCTTTGACCATTTATCTACTTGGGGAATGAATGACTCTTTTTTCTTTTGTATTTCTGTTGATTCTTTATGTATCTTGGTTATCAATTGATAATAATTTAATATCAACTTAATAGCCCTTAATAAGATCCAAGGTCTGAACTAACCAACCAGAAGAAGAGCCTAGACCCAACAGCTTCTTTGTTCTCTGAGTAAACTCAGCAAATACCTCTTCCTGTGTCAACGACCCCAGATGGAGCTGATGTAAGAGCATGCTTTCTTCTGCCAAGGATGAGACTCTGAACCTAAGACACTATCTTGAATAATGGAACTTTTTCTTATTTAAGTATTTTGTGGAGCATGTAGTATGCTATGGCATGTGTAATGGGAATGCAAATTTGGAAGATCTTCCCTGCCCCTAGGCTAAAGTGCACCAGAAGCCTGGGGAGGGAGGCTTGTTTTTCAGTGGATACTTTTTGATTGGCCAGTGGGTCAATAAGGTTGTTACATTCTCTGAGCCAGGAGAAGGCTATATAAGTCCTGATGTGTAGCTTTGTTTTGGGACTCACTTTGAGAAGTGTTCTGTGATTTGATCTGAATTCTGGGAAGCCGTTGTTGAGAGTCCCCCGGCTTTGAAAAACCCAGATGTGGAAACCCAGATGTTGACTGGGTATGGATGTAATGGTTGGACAGTTTGGAAAGCTGTCTACTTGATCTATTTCTGTCTTGATAATTCTGCCTGTATGCTTTGAAGTTCGGGGTGCTGACCTTTTCCCCCTGAACAAGGTAAACGATATATGTCTGACTGATTAAAGTAAGCTTGTTAACCCATTTTGAGTTGCTTTCCTTTAACAAAGCAGATCCAAGAACCTGTGGTAGCTGCAAACCCTGAGGATGCTTGGGGTGCTTGCTGCTACAGCATGTTAATGATAAAGAAAACACAGATATTCTTGTTCATAAAATCAACTGACACATTGTCAACTCTTTTATCTCACTAAGAAAAGTCCTTTCTTGCAATCACAATTTTGACCCTGAATTAGGATTATTCTAAAATGTCTTTAAGTTTTCTCATTCTTTTGTTCAGGCAATTAGAAGTTTCTTCTGATCCCATGATCATGTTTCTGTTAGCTTTATGGGAATAAACAATATATATATATATATATATATATATATATATATACATATATATGTATATCTATCTGTCTGTCTGTCTATCTATCTATCTATCTATCTATCTATCTATCTATCTATCTATCTATCTATCAATCACCTAACCTGTTTGGGTCCTTTAAGCAAATTTTAAAGGTTAACACAGTCAATGTTGAAAAATGGCTGCAATAATTTTCCTCCCAGTTCATTTTTCCTCTTTAATTCTAACACTATTGATATTTTTATTTGTTTTTCAATTTTATGTAATCAAACTTGTCCACTTTATGTTAAATTATAATCTCTACTCATTGTTTGATCAAGAACTGTTATTCCATCCATATTTATAAAAAAAGTCAGTTTTCTTGCACTCCTAATTTGTTCATTGTTTGACCTAGTTTATATATCAGTCTAGGTAATGTTTCCATTGACAGAATATTGTGGTATATGATATAAATTGCTACTCTAAACTTAATTTCTGTCAGACTGCTTTCCAGTTTTCTTAGCAGTTTTTGTCAAATATTGAGTCCTTACCCTATTAGTTGGAATTATTGGGTTTATTGAAACTAGACTACTATGTCTTATTGCTTTGGGATCTTTTGTACCAACTCTGCTCCACAGGAACTTTTTCATTAAAAAAAAATAGTATTGATTAATTTTGATTATTATTGCTTTGTATTACAATAATATTAGTGGGCATTTACATAGGTATTTCAGCTTTTTTCATTTTTTTCAAATGCTTTATTAAATTCTGATTTACATCATTCATTTCCGCCTGATTTTGAGTTATAAATTTTCTCCCCATTTTTCCCCTACCCACCACCCCAAAATAGCAGCCCCACAGGATATCCCCTCCTCCAATCTGCTCTCTCCCATACACCTTTTGACTTTTCCAGTAGGGCATGGTGGATCTCTATGCCCCAGTGCCTGTATATCTTATTTCCCAATTACATGTAAAATAGTATTAATAATAGTATATATATATATATATATATATATATATATATATATATATATATATATATATATATATATATCTTTAAATATTTGATTTTAAAACTTTGAATTCCCGATTCATTCCTTTCCTCCCTTGTCACACACCCTTACTGAGAAGATTAGCAGTTCAGTATAGGTTGTACATGTATGGCTAAGGCAAAACATTTCCATAGTGGATATATTGTAAAAGACTGACTATATTTCCCTCCCTCCTATCCCACCTCCCACTTGTTCTATTCTCTACTTTGATCCTGTCTCTTTTCAAAAGTGTGTGCTTCCAACTTCCCTCCCCCACAGCCTGCCCTCCCTTCCATCATTCCCTCCCTCATCCCCTTGCCCCCTACTCTCCTGGATGGTGAGATACCCTATTTAGTGTGTATTTCATTCCCTCTCCAAGCCAAATTCAATGGGAATAAGGTTGACACATTCCTTTTTGCCTTCCTATTCTTCCCCTACATTGTAACCATTTTCCCTTGCCTCTTCTATATGAGATAGTTTACCCCATTCTGTTTCTCCCCATCTCCTCTCATTATATTCCTCTCTCACCTCTTAATTTTACCTTTTAAATATCATCCCTTCCTGTTAAATTGGTCCTGTGCCCTCCATCTATGTATACCTGTAAACACATATACACAATTCACATGTGTTCATATGCCCATATACCCTCATATATAGACATATATATGTATATATATATATATGTATATATATATATTTCTATTTCCTTCAACTATTTTCATACTGAGAAAAGTTTCATAAGTTACAATTATTGTTTTTCCATGTAGGAATGTTAATAGTTCAACTTTGATAAGTTCCTTATGATTTCTTTTCCCTGTTTACCTTCTCATGCTTCTCTTGCTTCTTGTATCTGAATGTCAAATTTTGTATTCAACTCTGGTTTTTTCATTAAGAATGCTTGAAAGTCCTCCATTCCACTGAATGACCATATTTTACCCTGAAACATAATACTCAGTTTTGCTGGGTAGGTGATTCCTGGTTTTCATCCCAGCTCCTTTGACCTCCAGAATATCATATTCCAAGCCCTTCGATCCCTCAGTGTAGAAGCTTCCAGATCCTGGGTTATCCTGATTGTGTTTCCACAATATTCAAATTGTTTCTTCCTGGCTGCTTGTAATATTCTTTCTTTAATCTGGGAATCCCAGAACCTGGCTATAATATTCTTAGGAGTTTTCTTTTTGGGATCTTTTTCAGGAGGTGATTGGTGGATTCTTTCAACCTCTATTTTGCCCTCTGGCTCTAAAACATCAGGGCACTTTTCTTTGAGAACTTCCTGGAGGATGATTTCTAGGTTCTTTTTTTGATCATGGCTTTCAGGTAGTCCAATAATTTTTAAATTATCTCTCCTGGATCTATTTTCCAGGTCAGTGGTTTTTCCCATGAGATATTTCACATTGCCTTCTATTCTTTCATTTGTTTGGATCTGTTTAACAGCATCTTGATTTCTCATAAAGTCATTAGCTTCCATTTGCTCCAATCTAATTCTGAAGCAATGATTCTCTTCAGTGAGCTTTTGAGATTCTTTTTCCATTTGGCAAATTCGACTTTTTAAGGCATTCTTCTCCTCATTGCCCTTTTGAGCCTCTTTTGCCATTTGGGTTAGTCTATTTTTTAAGGTTTTACTTTCTTCAATCAGGTTGTTGACTCTCTTTTCATGATATTTCTGCATGATTCTCATTTCTCTTCCCAATTTTTCCTCCACTTCTCTTATTTGGTTTTCAAAATCCTTCTTAAGCTCCTCTATGGCCTGTAAGCAGTTCATATTTTTCTTGGAAACTTTTATAAAGTGCTTTAGAAGTATTCATTTTATCTTTACAACCAACCTAGGAAGTAGGTGCTATCATTATCCTCATTTTATAGAGGAGGTAAGTAAGACAGGCAAAGTTTAATTGACTTGTCTAAGATCACATGGAGACCCAGATAAAATAAATAATGATCTATTTATTGTACCACCTAGTTCTCTAGATAAGATCTGGTACTATTGCACTAGTCTCTTTTCCTTCTCACCTTTTTTCATTATTTTCCTCATGATTATTATTATTATTATTTTTTGCTTGTTGGTGGGGGGGGAAGGCAAGGCAATTGAGGTTAAGTGACTTGGCCAAGGTCACGTGGCTAGTAAGTGCTAAGTGTCTGAGGTCAAATTTGAACTCAGGTCCTTCTGACTTCAGGGCCAGTGCTCTATTCACTGTGCCACCTAGCCACCCCTCCCTCATGATTCTCGATAAATAGTAAGGTAGCACTTTTTAAAAAAAGTATCTGAAACACTTTTTTTTTTCATAGTGACAGCAACTCTATTAACTATTCCTTTCAAAGAAGTTACACAGAGCATTCAACAGATTTGCCTCTTCCCCCTTAAATCACAGTAACACTGAATCAGAATAGCTCAATAGGTATCTTCTAACTGCATAAATAATGGGCTTGGTTGGTATGAGAAATATTCAGTTGAATTTTAATCCATACATTATTGAGTATGTTTAAAAACATTTAAAGAAAACAATTGAACAATAGTTCAATGGATTTAGTTAACAAACTTATAGAAAGTCACTTATGTAGTTACTACCACACAATAAGTCACTTAACCTCTCAGACTTGGATTATATGGCACCTAGTTGTAATGCGAATGTAAATTTTAAAGATCTTCCCTGCCCCTAGGCTAAAGTGCACCAGAAGCCTGGGGAGGGAGGCTTGTTTTTCAGTAGATACTTTTTGATTGGCCAGTGGGTCAATAAGGTTGTTACATTCTCTGAGCCAGGAGAAGGCTATATAAGCCCTGATGTGTAGCTTTGTTCTGGGACTCACTTTGAGAAGTGTTCTGTGATTTGATCTGAATTCTGGGAAGCCGTTGTTGAGAGTCCCCCGGCTTTGAAAAACCCAGGATGTGGAAACCCAGATGTTGACTGGGTATGGATGTAATGGTTGGACAGTTTGGAAATTTGTCTACTTGATGTTTCTGTCTTGATAATTATGCCTGTATACTTTGAGGTTCAGGGTGCTGACCTTTTCTCCTGAACAAGGTAAACGATATATGTCTGACTGATTAAAGTAAGCTTGTTAACCCATTTTGAGTTGCTTTCCTTTAACAAAGCAGATCCAAGAACCTGTGTGAGCAGGCACCCTGGGGACACTGGGGTGCTTGCTGCAACACTAGTCCATCATATAAGATCTGTTCCAGCTCTAAATTTATTATTCTATGGTCCTAAATTATTCATACTCACTATAGAAAAGAACCAGAAAGACAATGAAAAAAGTCTCTTGGCAATGGCAATAACAACAAAAAACAGGCATGATACCCATACAGGGCATCATGTTTATAGGATAGCACCAAACTATTGGCTTTTATTTTACATAAGATTATAGAATTCCTTTTTATCCATTTTGTCAGTTCCTGCACATTAGAAATGGAACATAAGAACTGACAGCTGACTGTAAATTCTAGAGAAAAAAATATATGTATGTATATATCTTATTAATATTATATATTTATAAATATATATTATAATAATATATTATTATATATTAAATATATATTTAAAAACAAGCCAAGTTAAATGAAAATTCACGGCTTTTTAGTGTAGGGATAAATTCCTTAATATATCATGATAGTAGTAAAAAAAAGAAACCTCAGGGTTTCATTGAATTATAGAATAGTGCAATGATTGATGCTGACCAACAAGATGTTAAAACAATGTTTAGAACACTATTTAAGATATGTGTCATACATTTTGACAAGATTTCCATCAGAAAATTTTAAAAGATTGCCACTTAAGATGATAAGCTTTGGTAGCCTGTAAAATTCATTTATGTGGATCACTTCATTCTGCCAAGGCATCAGATAAAGAAAGCATTACTGAATATAAAACACATGATACATTTTATATTAAAATATAGCACCTTTCATCAGTATATGATTGATGGATAAAGCTTTACCAAGATGAAACACTAACAGGCAACTATAAGGCAAAATCTTAAATCAGCTTTCCTTATAATTGGAATTTTCCATATTTTCTATATTTTGAACTAAAATTTTTATTGACCAGTGAGTTGAATCAATTACAAAGCTTTTGAAAACAAATGGAAATGTGCATGATATAATTGAATAGATTAGCAAAGATGTCTTTTATAGATTTTTTTAAGGTTGCTGTTTTGTGACCTAAATTCAATTATATTAAATGTTGCTCAAGCCAACTATTGAGAATTGACACCTTCCAAAACTATTCCTATTTTTGCAAATTATGCCTACATCTCAGTTTTGAGATGGGGGAGAACAGGGCAGCCAAATAGGACTTTCAGATGTCTGATCATATGACAATAACATACATATATATATATATATATAATTAAAATAAATTATAAGCCATAATCAATAAAAATAAATTGAATATCAAAACAGATTTGACACACAAAGCTACCAATACCTGCAAAAATAAAGTGAGCAGGTAAAAATGATTATCACAAGTCTAAGAAATGGACTTTACTATAATGATAAACTTTGGGGAGGGGATGCCCATAAGGATGAAATACAGCAAATAAGAAGAAATAACTCTGCAAAGGACTATTTGTGACTAAAGGTTTTTTGGCTGAACTTTAAACTCCTGAAGCAATTCAGTTATAAAGGAAATTCTGCCTTTCTTTGCTTTAGGTTTTTTTTTTAATCTTTGAAATGGATATAATACTAACAATCCCTAATTTCTTCAAAGGGGTCATAGAAAAGGGAGGAAGATAATCTCTATAAACAACTGTAAATTCTTCAGGAAAAGAAGCAAATCAGATTCACTGGAATAGCAAAATTATCATGTCTTATTTTTGGAACTAGGTTGTCATTTGAAAAGTCCATGTTCCACATCCTGACGGAAAAACCAAAGTAACTTCTAGGTTCTGGCCTTTGTAGGACAAACTTTCCCAGTACAACTGAAGGCTGAATGACATAGCAAGAAAACAAGGGGAAATTATCCTGAGAAACAAAAATCAAGCAACACAATTCTAAGAAATAAAAGTTCATAATTGAAGGCTTGCCATGAAAAACATAATAACATTAAATCTATTGGTGCATGAAGTGAAATGAAGGTTTGAATATGAAAAATAAAGAATATCCTTCTGAGACTTATCAATGATGGTCCATTTTCTATCCTAAGATGACTTCAAAGTTATTATCTCCCAGACCTTTTGTTAAGAACACCACTAACATGCTTCACTCATGTTTTGCTTATATTGTTTTCCTGTCATAAGATAAAGCAGTACTGGACTGCTGTTTTTAAGAAATAATTGTATTACCTTCATCTTTTCAAAGTGCTTTCACATCTATTATCTGACTTGATCTAGGTAGCACAGCAGATAGAACACTGAGCCTATCAGGTCAAGAAGACCCAAGTTAAAATCCAGCCTCAGATACTTCCTAGCTGTGTGACCCTAAGCAAGTCATTTAACCTCTGTGTGCCTAAGTTTCTTCATCTGTAAATGGAAATAATTATAACACCTACCTTCTAGGGGTGTTGTGAAGATAAAACAAAAGCTCTTAGCATTATCTGACATACAGTAGACACTTAATAAATGCTTCCTTCTTTCATTCCTTTCCAACAACTCAATCAGATTAGTAGGGCAAGTCATATCCAACTTAACAGACAAGAAAATTAAAATTAGTTAAGTGACCTGAGTCAGTCAAGACTAAAATTCAAGTCTCCTTATATCCAACCTAACACTAAACATCATGAATTTAGCTAGAATATCAGAATATAAAATGGTTACTATAGGAAAGATAGCAAATGTTCTTTTGAGGGTTATAAAAAGGATATCAAATCATCATAATAAACACACTATAAAGGTAATTTGTTTTTTTTAGCATAATCCAACAGCAGCCTGACTACCACAGACCATCTCAGGTTCAAAATACAATTCCTCAGTTCATATAAGAGTTGAACTCAAATTTATTAATCTACAAAATCCTATAGATATAGTGATGTTCCATGCAAATGGAAGACCACTATGTAGTCTCCCCAAATAATTCTTGTTGTTTTTATGGCACAAGAGAATTATTTATAGACAGCTCTAGGCATCACTAATTAGCAAAAATTATCCTAAACATCATGTCTTTTTCATTTTCAAAGTAAAAAAAGTAAAATTAAAAAAAATTCAAATTGAAGAACTTATTCCCAAGAGTCACATTTTCTTTTAGCAAATGGAAAGAGAACAATACTCTCAGAAGAGTGTATCCTTTTAAATACCTGTAGAAGGCTAATGCCTTTTCTTCAAGCTATCCATATTGTATTCTTGATCCCTCCTCATTCTGTGACTGGAAAGGTTTTGGAAATGCAATTGCTAGAAAGGCATTGTTCTCTTGGAACTGCAGACATGGACTCAACTCCCCTCATCATTCTTTATTCAGGTAAGAGGGTCCCACACTGTTCTTTCAGAGGAGTTTCCATTATTCTAATTCCCTTCTGGGAGCCCTGCTTTAGAAAAGTATGGACAAAAGTTTTTAATATGCAGTTGAGAAATCCTGCTCCAGTGATTGATCTTCTGACTCTTTGTAGGAATTCTGTCTGAGTGAAAGAAGTGAAAACTTATCAGATTATACTCTAAAATCTAGTAAGGATTTTTGTGGGAAACAGGCCCAAGTTCCCCTTCACCAGAAGGGTTTACAAGGATTCAAAACTCAGGATGGTAGGGAGTCACCCCTCTCCTCAGTGACACCTCAGCATAAGATATGGCAAATAAGGACAGAAGTGCTTTCTCAAATGTACATTGGGTGATCTACTGTTTCCTTTTTCTGGTACTTGAGGTAGATTGCCATGCTTAGATTGCGCACCTGACTTCTAAACAATGGAAGAAAAGGGTCAGCAGCAGGGTGGGGAGAATTCCACATTTAGGGCTTTATAATTTGGTCATTTCCTTTTGTAAATTGCTTCTCCTTCCTGACCATTTGTCAGGAGGGTGGCCCTTAGATCATAATAAACCATTCTTTTCTACTTCCTACCTTGAGAAACCTCTGAGTATTATTTGGGTAAGGATTTCTGTTGCACACAGTTTTTGGGGTGCACACATGTCCAGTTTGGATTTCCAAGCTTTCCCTGAAGACAGATTCTTCATTCATAGATGCATATTGGGTCCATCTCAGGACACTTGAAAAGCTCCTGATACTGAAGCTACCAGGGTATTATGCTGGCTCTGTCTCTTGTGGAGCAACCACAGATGCACTGGATTCAGGCTTTTTGGACCCTCCCCCAGTATTAAGGCTGGTTGGGAAGTGCACTGGTTCTGTCTCCTATTGTAGCTCTAGCCTGGGCCACCCAGGTTCTGTGGCTCTCAGCATGGTTTCAGGCTCTTGGTGACTGCCCTCCTCCACACTCCTACTCCTTGTGGTTAATGTTATGTAATATTATACACTGATTAATATGGGGCCTGCTCTTACATGTCCATGCAGGTATTCATTTTCTTATACACATACTAATACATGTAGTGTGTGTGTGTGTGTATGTGAACTTGTGCGATGAAAATCCTTACAAAATTCAGGAGTATAATAAACAAACAAAAGTATTACTTAGGAGGGTTGTGTACTTTATTTAGTACAAAATATAACAAGCAAAAACACCTATACATATATATGGTTGGTGGGTTGGTTGGTTTCTTTCATTCTCAAAGAAGAGCAAAATGCCATCACTATTTTGGGGACAAGGTACAATGTGTACGACTGTGACTGATCAGACCAATGTGAGTTATTAATATATTGTATATTTATTATGTATTAATATTTCTTAATGTATTACATATTTGTTTAATATAGATGTAATTAGCACATGTATAAAATTAGTATAAAATTGTCTTTCCTTGAAATATTCTATCCAGGGGTATTTTCTTTTTTTTTTTCTTTTAAATGTATTTACTTTTAGTTTACAACATTCAGTTCCACAAGTTTTTGGGTTCTAAATTTTCTCCCCTTCCCTCTCCTGCCCCTCCCCACTCCCCATGGTGGCATGCAATCTGATATAGGTTCTATATATAGTTTCACTTTAAACATTAGTCAATTAGTCAAGTTGTAAAGTAGAATTATAGCCAATGGAATGAACAAGGAAGGAGAGACAAAATAAAAAGAGAGAGTAAGTAGTTTGCTTCAATATGCATTCAGACTCCATAATTCTTTCTCTGGGTGTGGATAGCCTTTTCCATAATGAGTCCTTTGGAGTTGTCTTATAACCTTGTATTGCTGAGAAGAGCCCAGTCTATCAAAGTTAGTCATCACAGATAGGATGTATCTGTAATTGTGCACAATGTTTTCCGGGTTCTGCTCCCTTCACTCAACATCAGTTTATATACATCTCTCTAGGTTATTGAATCTGTCTGCTCCTCATTTCATATAGCACAATAGTATTTCATTATATTTATATACCACAACTTGTTTAGCTATTCCTCAATTGAAGGGCATCCCCTTGATTTCCAATTCTTTGCCACCACAAAAAGAGTTGCTATAAATATTCTTGTATATACGGGTCCTCCTCCCACTTGTATGATCTCTTGGGGATATAGCCCTAGAAGTGGCATTGCTGGGTCAAAGGGCATGCATATTTTTATAGCCTTTTGGGCATAGTTCCAAATTGCTCTCCAGAATGGTTGTATCAGTTCACAACTCCACCAACAATCCATTAGTGTTCTAATTTTCCCACATCTTCTCCAGAATTTATCATTTTCCTGTTTTGTCATCCGAGCCAATCTGACTGGTGAGATGTAGTACTTCAGAGTCTTTTTGATTTGCATTTCTCTAATCAATAGTGATTTAGGTAATTTTTTTCATATGATTATAGATATCTTTAATTTCTTCCTCTGAAAACTGCCTGTTCATATCTTTTGACCATTTATCAATTAGGGAACAGGGGTATTTTCTTGCTATTAGAACACACCTATATGATCAGAACTCAAAATTGGCTTATAGCCCACTCATCTGAGTTCTGATTTTCACAATATACTTTTCATCTTTACCTAGTCATCTTTCCTTTCCTAAGCTCTTCTTTGATGGATTATCACTTATGTTTTATAAATGAGAAAATTAGAAACGGAATCTCTCCTCTCTCTCTCCCCCCCCCCCACCCACAAATACCTTCTCTTTATACACACTCATTCTTGGTGGTTCTATCAACTTCCTTGGAATCAATGATCATCTCTAAGCAGATGATTTTAAGATATACTGTATATCTTCCACCCTAGTCTGTCTTCCGAGTTCCAATACTGCCTCACTAACAGCTTATTAAACATTTCTAACTGAGTGTCCAAGGGCAGATAGCTGGATCTGGAGTCAGGAAGATCTGAGTTCAAATTCTCCTTCAGACACTTACTAGCTATGCGACCCTGGACAAGTCACTCAATCCTGTTTGCATTAGTTTCCTGATCTGTAAAATAAGCTGGAGATGGAAAAGGCAAACGACACCAGTATCATTGCCAAAAAAGCCCCAAAAGGAGCCACGAAGAGTTGGGCATGACTGAAAAAAATGACTAAACAACAACAAACTGAATGTCCCACAGTCATTCAACATATCCAAAATAGGACTAGCTATCTTTCTAAATTTGTCTCTTTTCCTAACTTTCATATTTTTGCTGATTGTACTCCCATCTACCAGTCATCCAAATCTTCAAACTCACTTATCTGGATTTTTCCTCTCCCTTGAACTCTGGGTTGAATCAGTGACCAAGTCTTGTCAGTTTGATCTCCACAAAATATTTTTCATCTTATCCCCCTCTCTACTCACAAAGCCCCCATCCTAATTTATCCCTTGTTGTTTCTTGTCTAGACTATTACAATTATCTCTAAATTGGCCTTCTAGTTTCCAGTCTGTCTCCTCTCCTATTCATCCTCATAGAGTCCTAGTTTGAAGAGTTGGAAGGAACCTTGGAGGCTACTTACTCCAATTATCTCATTTCATAAGGAGGAAACAAACCTAGGAAGGCTAAATGATTTGCCCTAACTTACGTTAGCATCAGAGAAGGGATTTGAACCTTGGTCTTCTGACATGTGTCTCCTATGATAGAATGTGAGTTCTTTAAAGGCAGAGACTATTTCATTGTCTTCATATTACTCATGCCTAGAATAGAGCATGATACCTAATAGTTACTTCATGCTCTTTGTTTGTTTTCTTCCTTCCTTCCTTTCTTTTTTTCTTCATTCATTCATCTAAGATTAAATTTGATTGAGCTAAGTGTTAAGTCTGACACTGGAGGCAAAAAAATATGCCTTAACAGTACTAAACATGGTTAGACGAAAGTTATTGTGAAAAAGATCTGGGTGTCTCAGTGGCCTATAAGCTTAGTAGGAATCAAGAGCATAATAAATCAGCTAAGATAGATAATATGACCTTAGGTTACATTAAGAGAATTTTACTGCTAAGAAAAAGGAAAGTCAACAAGAGAGTGAATAATGCTGTGCACTGCTCAGTCCAACCTGGACTATTATATTATTTGAAGTGATACAATTTAGAAGGTGAACTGTAAAGTTAGATATCTTCCAGGGGACAATCACTAGAATGGTGAAGGACCTTGAGGTCATTTGGTATAAAACTGATTGAAGGAACTGGGGCTGCTGTTCAGCTGATTCATGTTTCAACTATGGGTTGGACTGAAAGACCTCTGAAATCGCATCTAATTCTGAGATTCTGTGGTTCTGTGATTAAGATGGGCCCCACTAAGTCTTATTGAGGTTGTAGGATTGGCAAACAACTTGACTTGCCAAGATGGTCACAAGTTCATTTAGGTATATACTTTGAAAACAATTCAGTGATCTTTTTTGAGTGTTTGGAGTTCAACCCCATCCCTCCAATTTAAGATATGTTTTATCAAAGATTCATTTTTAATAATCCAAATGCTGTCATTTAAATCTATAATCTATTCTTAATATATTGTGGTGTCTTTTTTGAAGGAGTGTTGTAATTATTTGCATATTGTAAACTTAGTAATTTATATTGGTTTAATTTTTTTTGCCTATTTACTTTACCTTAGGGGGTTGACTCCTAAAAAAAAAGATTTTGTTAGATTTGTTTTGACCATAGCAACTACTATGTGATGATTTGTCTATATCATAAATTGTTTAAGATTTTCTCCCACAGGTCTTCTAACCTGACTGCAAAAAAGATGCATCTAAAGGTTTTCTATTTATTCCTTAATCCTAAAATACTCTTTTCAGACCACTCCAATCCATTTTGATTTGTTTTGTCCTTTGTAGAGATTGGAAAAAAGCTTAATATTCTTCTTATAGTATATACATATCATGTATGTCTTTTAAAAGTAACTTGCAGAGAGTTAATTTTTTCTTAAGACATCAATCCAGAAATATCTTCCTAGAGGTCTAGTGACAAATGTGATTTCTCTCTTCTCAGAACCTGTCTACTGGGTCCTATCTACTTTTTCTCTCAAGAGTCTTCTCCAGAGCTACCATACCTCTAATAGCCATCTCTTGTTTCCTGACTAGGTTCCAGGATTCTAAGCCTCCTAACAACGGACAAGATGCAAAATTACTATCTGCCATGAAGTTTGACCTTGAAGGATGGCCTTATACAGTCTAATTACTTGCCTCCTTCATGGGCATCTCTCCAACTACTGACAGTTGGACTTGATTCATTCCATAATGATTAGCATTCTCCTATTCCCTTAGGCTCTCCCCATCTCAGTGATCTAGAGCCTTGGCTGCTGATGTACAAACTCTGGTTCCCCCAACCCCAACCCCAACCCCAACCCCAACTGCCTGTTTCCCTTCTCCCATCCAACTCAGCCCGACTCCCTCAGCTCTCCATCTGCCTCATCCTTTCCCTGTGTTCTCTGATATATTTTCTCTCAGAATTCTTGTGATTATAAACTGTTTCCTTTCTCTTTTCATCTTCTCGCACTCCCTGAGACCTGACTCCTTCTTCATGATATTTCTTCCCTGGTTACCCTTTCTAGAACTGGTTACTGTATTTCCCCCCCTCAACTTACTGGTTAGAGTAGGGGAATAGGAGTACCCTTTACTTGCCATTGGAAGACCTTACCTCATACTTCACCAGAAATGTTGAGGCCATCTTCTGAGAGATCCCTCTTCTCCTCACTGCCACATCTCACCTCCCTTGCATGTATTCACCCACTATGTTCTTTACTCTTGTTTCTTTAGAAGAGGCTTCTCCTTGTGAACATCAAGCAGCCTACATGCACCATTGAAGTCCTCCCTCCAGTTTTTCCAGAAGATTGCCACCACTGTCACCTTTCTCTCTCTGTAACCTTCAGCATCTCCCTATCTAATCTCTCCCTCCCTGCTATCTACCAATATATCCATCTTCCCCATCCTTAAAAAAAAAAAAACCCTTCATTTGACCGTATCATCCTTGTTAGCTATTGCCGTATATCTCTCCTCTTTTGGGCTAAATCAGATACCTCTGATTCCTTCTCCTCCTCTCATCTAAACCCTCAGCAATCTGGCTTCCTCTCTCATTCAACTGAAAAGTGCACTTTCCAAAGGTCCAATCTCTCTGAACTGCCATATTTAATAGGCTTTTCTCAGGTCTCATCCTTCTAGTCCTCTTGGCAGCCCTTGACACTGTGGATCACTTTTCTCTTTTTGTATATTCTCTCATCTCTAGCTTTTTGGGACACCGTTGTTCCCTGTTCTCCTACCTGTCTACTCCTCACCCCATTTCCTGGATTTCCATATGTACTAACTGGGGTTGTCCCCCAAGGCCCTCATATTTCTTTCCTCTATATTATTTCACTTAGTGATCTCACTGACACCCATAGGTTCAGCTATAATCTCTATAAATGCTACTCAGATCTCTATATTCAACCCTGGTCTTTGTCCTGAGCTTTAGCCCTGCAGTATTAATTGCCTTTTAGTCATCTCAAATTGGATGCCCCATTGGAGGCATCTCAAATTCAACCTATCTGAAAGAGAACTTTTTATATTTTCCCCCAAACCCTACTCCTTTCCAACTTTCCCATCAGTGTTGAGGTCACCACCATCCTCCCAGCCACCATTTTCATTGATTCTTTATTTCTACTCATGCCATATCTCCCTCCCTTTGCCACATCTTGTTTCTACCTTCACAACATTGTTTCTCTATTTTTCTTCACTCACCCACCTGTCACCCTAATTTGACCTTCCTGTATTATTGGAATAGTCTGCTGGTTGTTCTCCAGAGTCGGCTAGCTGGCACAGTAGATAGATTACTAGTTCTGGAGTCATGAAAACCTGAGTTCAAATTTGAACTCAGATACTTACTGGTTATGTGACCTTGGGCAAGTCCCTTAATCTCTTTGAGCCTGAGTTTTCTCAATGGTAAAATGGGGATAAAATAACTACACCTACCTCACAGAGTTGCTGTGAGGATCAAATGACATCATATTTGTAAATGAGATCATATTTGCTTAATACAATGCCTGGTATATAGTAGGTGCTTAATAAATGCTTATTTCCCCCCCACTCCCTTCTCTTCCTTGCCTTGGTCTCTTCCCATACCTATCTTTTCTCTACCCAGCTGCCAAAGTGTTTCTCCTAAAGTATAGGTGTGTCCATGCCATTCCTCTAATTGATAAACTCCAACAGTTTCAATAGAACTTTTATTTGTCATTTAAAGCCATTCACAACTTGACCACTTCTTGCCTTTCCAGGCTTAAACTTTACTTTCTTTCATGAATTCTATGATCCAACTATACTGGTCTTCTTTCATACAATACTCCATTTAACATCTCTGTGTTTTTGCGCCAGCTGTCTGGCATGCCTATGTAATGCCTCACTTCCTTATTTCTGTATTTTAGTTGCTTTATTCAGAACTCTCCTTAAAAGCCACCTTTATTGTCCTCACTCCTACCCCATACCCCTTCTTGCTTTTGAAATCACTTTCTATTTATTCTGCATATATATGTTGCATGTATCTAGTTATTTACATGCTGTCCCCTTTGGCCTTTGTGCCTCTAGTGTTTGACAGAATGCCTGGCACATAGCAAGTCCTTAATAAATGTGTATTGACTGACCCCATTGAACTTTATTCATACCTTTCTAATGGTATTTATTGAGTTCTTACCACGACATGTTAAGAATTTGTGATTACATGGGTGCTGCCTCCAGCAAACACCAAATACTTCTATGCCTAGAAAGTTGACAGTTTTTGTGAGTTTTTCTACCTGACAAAGTTAATCACCCACAGGCCAACATTCTGGTGATAAAGTGCTCTGAACTTAGCTAGGTGGGCTCTTGGATGCTGGGCACATATTGTTTTGTCTATACTTGATGCCTTTCAAATTTGGTGGATTTTGTAAGAGTTTGTGCTCTGCAGGCATAGCTTTTGAGAACCAAGTGTCACCTCCAGGCCACAGTGAAACATGGGAGGAGGACTTCGAAGGGAGAATTATTGCATACTTTTTTTCCTCTTTTGTGCATATATCTGATCATCCCCTTCTGTGATAGTAATGGCAATTAAAGATTCCCCTGTATTGGCTTGGTTTTCAGTTTTCACAGGGCCCTGTGCTTTTAGCCCATTCTCTGGCTAGAGAGGAATAAGGCAAATCCTCCCATCCTGGAATAGCCATTTCTCCCTCTAAAGCCCCACTGCTTCCAAATAGAGGCCTGACATTTTGTGATCCCATCCTCGTCGCCAAATGTATCAGCAATGCCATATTCACAATGCCTATAGAGATTACAAATATGCTGATATAATTATCCATTAGAAAATACGTCATGTTTGCCATATGAGGAAATAAACTAGAAAATTTATTAAGATACCAAAAGACTGAGTCCCAAAACCAGAAAGTGAAAGCCATCAGAGTAGTTATGACATTGGCACAGGTAGATAAAGTAGAAAGCACCCACATTTTCAAGCCTTTAAAACAGAACAGGCTACCTCAGGCAAAGGTCCTCCTCTCCCCACGCACAGCAACCACCCAGCGTCCTGGAAGCGCACTCCCAGCAGCTCCGGCCCCTGGCAGTCCTCAGCAGGAGTCCTTAGCAGGAAGTCCTTAGCAGTTCTAACTCAAAAAGGGCTTCGCGCTGCCACTGCCTCTGCTGCTGCCGCCGTCACCACCACCACCAGCCACCGAAGGAACGCTAGCTTGGCTTCCGCTTCCTCTTGCTCCGCCCCTTCCTGCTACGTCAGCAAGTCCAACGGGGCATGGAAGATCTTTAAATCCCATAACCCTTACACATAGTTACCAGAGAGAGAAGCACCCAGATGTTCTGCGTTTTTCAAAGTCAGGAGTCTCCTTAACGGCTACCCAGCTTCTCATCTGGTCAAATAACAAGAATACACTTCCAATGTGATAGTAATGGCAATTAAAGATTCCCCTGTATTGGCTTGGTTTTCAAATTGATTGTATTAAAACCCAGAGTTTGCTAATCCCACCTGTGGGATGGGCTTGTTGATGTGAAAAGGAAGTCCTGAAGTGGGAGGAGCTGGTGACGTAGATTTGGAGAGACACTGGAGAGAGGCGGAAGATCTTTTTTTTTGGAAGCAGCACCTCGTGGAGAGAGAGAGACTAAGGGGATTGCTGGTGGCCACTTTGAATTGCCCTGGACTTTTGAGACCTGCCCCCTGAGCTGCCAAGGACTGAGGAGACATGGCTGTTTTGCTGGTACTTTGTCTGTCTGTTTTGATGTTATTTTGCCAGATTTGTCCACTGGTGAAAGACTGTCCTGTTGAAGAAGTCTTGGAACCTGGCATTTGGTTAAGAAGGCCTGAGACTGTCCTGCAGACAGAGAGTGAATACTGTCCACTGGTGACGGACAGTACTGTTGTTGCAGGGGTCTGGAGACTGTCCTGCAGACAGAATGAATACTGTCCACTGGTGAGGGACAGTACTGTTGTTGCAGGGGTCTGGGAGCCTTTCTGTTGGTTCAGAAGCCCTGAAGAAGGATTTTCTTGTTGTATGTTTACAGAAATCCTGGGAGAGGGCTTTGCTAATGTGTTCAGGGGTTCTAGGGCTGTTCTACAGACAGAGGATAAATTCATGAAGGGACTGGCAATGTATCTTATGGCCTTGCTAAGCCTTGTCTCCCCAGGAACTAAGATTGCTGAGAACTTGCCTCGTGTCAAGATGAAGAAAAGACCTCCATTTGGGTATTAAGTGCTGTGTTTAAACTTGATGTAACTCTGGGGTAGATTCAATTGTGATCCAGGGGTGGGGAACTTTTGACCTTTTTGTGTTCTATGGTTGAGCAAATGAATGTATTTTACTTATGTTTGGAAACTAATCTCCATTTGAGAAGAGGGGCTTTGTGGTGGACTTAATTAAGGTATAGCCTAGGGGTGGAGAAGTATTTGGAACAGAGACTTTGTAATTGATTGAATGATTGGAAAGTCCTGGGGTGGGGTAGGCCTTGGAGATGATTTAATCACACTTAGTAAATGCTGTATTTTGAATGATGTCATGTTTTGATCTTCTCTGTTCTGGGTTTGTTACTGAATAAAATAGAGAGCACCTATGCTGGTATTTTGAACCTGGGAAGTTGCCTTTCCTTGGTATTACATTACACCTTCTAGACTGTAAGTTCCATGAGGGCAGACACTGCTTCTTATTCTTCTTTGTGTAATTCAAGACCCAGTGCCCTAAACTCTGGGTTTATATAGACTGGGGTGGGTGTCATACTTGTAATTGCACACAAACTATAGTGACACTATGAGACTATTTATGGCTTTGGGATTAGGGAGTGGAATTCTATGGGATATTGTCAGCCCCTGATATGTTTTCTGTGCAGTGACATGAATTCTGTTTCTGTACGCAGTATGAATTATCACCTCTAGTGAAGTCATAGTATCTGTAGATGCTTTTACCTATATTTGCTGGCTCAGATCTAGACACAAGCTATGGCCAAGCTGTATTCTGAGGATATGTATGCATAGAACATGGGTTGGACATTCCAACATATCCTGGGGGAGCATTTCTAATGAAGCCAAGATAGAATTTTTTTTTTTTTTTTGCATGGAGGGAAAGGGTGTGAAATCTAGGACTAGATCCTGGGTTATATTGATATCCTGCACAAAATTTAGTATGATGCATTTCACTGTTCAATCAATGTTGCTGAAATGAACTGAATTTCTTTGATTCTGCCATTGGGTGGTTTAATGGTTATACTGAGATCCTCAGGACTTATTCATTTTCTGAGATTGGTTATGCTGTGATCCCCGGGACTGTTTTAAGTTCTGAACTTGGTTATAGAGTGATAGTAAGGGCTGGTACTATATACTATTTACTATATAAATAATTTTTACTATGTAAAAGTCCTGAACTATGTAAATAACTTTCCCCCTTGGATAGAACTTTGGGCAGCTTCAGACTAGGTAAATAGTAACTGTACTGTCTATTCTTGGTGCTTGATCAGGCAGGTATGGCAAAAGGGAAGAGGAATCCTTTAAAATCTTGGTTGTAATATCAAATGTCAAACACTAGGGGTCACTAGAATAGACAACATTCCTTGCTTTTTACAACTCATTGGGTCAGTGTCTTGTGTCATTTATTTCCCAAATGCAGAAGCTCTCATCATGCCCAAAATAGCCAAACCAGGAAGTTCTTAGAAGTCAGGGCATATGAGTTACCAGGGATGCTAAGGCTGGCTCATTAGCTCAAGGTAAGATTGTGGAAAGCAAATGGATCCTAATTTTCTCCTTGAGCCTTCTCCAGAGAGGCAGCCTGCAGTGGCAGCATTCTTGGAATTGGAATCAGAGGAACTGAACCCTGATCAGAGGGTTCAAATTCTGGGCCTGAATATCTGTTTTTTTGGCTCCCATTTGGCCACCAACGAGCAGGTGGGAATGTTGTGCACCATTCCGCACTGTGACTTTGGCAAAAATGCTTAATCTTTCTAAGCCACAATTTCCTCATCTGTAAAGTGATAGATTGGGGCTAGGTCACCTCTAAAGATGCTTCTTTCCACATATGATCTTGAGGGCCTTCTCTGCCTCTAAGTCTCTCTACAAAGGAATTAAATTTTGTCACTATTCAATAAGCATTTATCAAGTGCCTAATATTTTCATAGTACTGTGCTGGGGAATAGAAAGATGAAAAACATGCTACATTTCCTGTCTTCAAAGAGCTTGGGAATAGGAGTACAATCTGCATACAGGCAACTATGATAGAAGGAAGAATAATGTAAGGGCAAAGAAGAGATGTCTCAATGAACAGCTCCAGTAAAATTAGTTATGGTGGGTTATTTGTTTCTTCTAAATATATATATATATATATATATATATATATACACATATATATATATCTTTTTATTGATATCTTTTGTCTTTTTATCCCCTAAATTCTCTCCAATATTTTTGCCCTCACCCTCCAGAGAGCCATCCCTTATTCACAAGTCTTTGTTTCTCCTCTCATCCCTGTTCCTCCCTGCTCAAGGCATTGTCAGCTATAAGCAATGCTTGGAAATCTCATGTAGAAAGCCGGTGTGACTTTTTAGGGGGTGTCGTGCAGCCAAGAATGTCACACCCAGGCCCATAGTGTTTTATGATGAGTCTCTTTTCATTTCACAGGGGGTGTGTCCATTCCTCTCATGCTCATCAACAGCTACCAGATATTCATAGACACCACACACACATGCACATATACACACACAGACAAGCACACACACAGCACACATATGTGTATTTGCCATGTAAAAAATGACCTGGTGATGAAGGTGACTTTCTTTTCTGGGAGCAGCCAAGCGAAAAGTTCTATGGTTTGGCTTTGTCTGCACTCCTTTCTGGACCAGATGGATGAAGATACTCAACTTTTTGGCTTCTTGGCTGCTCTCTGATGTATCAACATCTCAAAATAACTGGGTCATTTATTTTGGCTCCTAGGTTCTCACCAATGAGCATGTGAGAGAGGAGTGTGCCACTGCTGGCTTCACATACCTCTGACCAACACATGGTTAATGATGGCTGAGGTTTACCTGGTGATGATGATAGGTCTCTTACAATATGTATTTTTATTCCCTGGACAAATAGCAGTTGGGGTGAGTCCTAATTTAGAAGCAAACCAAGTATGATCCCCTTCTCCATCTCCATTTTTTTTTCTTTTATGAGTTTAGCTACTCTAGCCTGGAAAATAAACAGCTAGCTAATAAGCCCTTCCTCTGGAAATGGGTATAAATAATAACAAAGACAACATCCTGTGCCTCATGCCAACACCCTCTGGGGAGGGAATATAAAAGCCACAGGCAGGAAGACTCTGGTCAGACTTGGGGAACTCCGGCTTTGCTGCCGCCCTGAGACCTGACCAGCTGGGACCATGGGTTGCTGTCCCACGGACTGCTTCAACTGCTGTGGTGGCTGCCAACAAGACCAGTCTGGGGAATGCTGTGAGATGTGCTGCTGCCAACCCAGCTGCTGTGGCTGCTGCGGGTCCAGTTGCTGTGGGGGCTCCGGCTGTGGGGGCTCTGGCTGCGGTGGCTCCGGCTGCGGTGGCTGTGGTGGTTCCAGCTGTTGTGGTTCCGGTTGCGGAGGCTGCGGAGGCTGCGGAGGCAGTTGCTGTGGCTCTGGCTGTGGGGGGTGTGGCTCCGGTTGCTGTGGGTCAGGTTGCTGTGGTGGGTCCGGGTGCTGTGGGTGCTGCTGTGGGCCAGTTTGTTGCCAACCAACACCTGTGTGTGATACGAAATGAAGACATCTGGAGGGAACCCAGAGACCACATCTTCATTTGGAGAACCCAGAGATGGAAACGATGGAGAGACCCCTTCCCCATTCCACCTCCAGCCTAGGACACCCCTCAGTCCAAAGACAGTGTCCTCTCTCCCACTTTCACTGTAGATCCTGTCACATTCAGAGAAGGAATGCAACTAAATACCCAATCCAGTGATTCAAGGCATTAAGGGGAAAAAAAGACCTATCTGGTGAGAAATTTAAAGACAAAACCAAAACTATCTCAAGGAATCCAAAGAAAGAAAAATGAGGGTCCCTTACCAAGACTTGATTCTCATGAACCTGTTCAATGTCTTGTCATTTCAGGACATCTTTCTTTTCAAGGTGTCTTTGGGATGTACTTCCTGTCTGTCCTCTCTGCTGCTTCTGAGGTGCAAACAGGCTTCTTTGCTAACCTTTAAATAAATTCAAGCATTCTGGCATAATTCAATTGGTTTTCTTGGCTCTTCCTTCTGTATATTGGGTGGATTAAGTCTAGAAGCATAAAGTGGTAGAGAAAGACATGATCATTCTCTCCATTCAAATGCTTGAGGGAGAAAGAACGTTTGGTCTAAAGTTTCTGAGGGAGTATGAAGGTCTGGTCCTCAGACTAAGTCCAGACCATTTTGGTAGGGCCAGGATGGGATACTTAATTTAGGAGAAGGCTAGTTTGAACTGTGAAGGTTCCAGATGTAAGGTTTTGTGGATCAAGAATTTTCTAAGAGGGTTCTTTACACTCTTAGCACTTTCTTTCAGATACTTGTTTCAGATACTTGGTCAGGGTTTCCAATGTGTGTCATGAGTTTTCATGTCCTGTGGGTCTATCATTTATCTTATTTATGGAAAGTCTAGAGTCAGCTAAAAGTGATCATATGCATTGGCCAAGGGTGACCTGATTCTGATAGGTATCTCGAAACTGAGCCAAATGGAAGAGCTAGAATTTCTCTTCATCTCTCGAACTAGGAGCTTTTTAAAAGTAAACCTAAAGTTGCTGGATGGTAGATTGAGAGTTTGAAGGGATTTAGAGTGCATCCAGTCTAACTCTCTCATTTTACAGATAAGGAGATGGAGGCTTGGAAAAGTTAAGTGACTTGCCCATTGTCACATATTTTAGAAACCAAAGAGGTTGTTTAAGAATTCAAGTCCCCCAGTTTACACTGCACTATGGCAGCTCCCCTAGTTGAACATGACAATGACAAATACAGAACTGAATTGAATCAAACTTAACAAAACCAATTTTTGCTCCATTCTTCCCGGGTAGTGGTGGTGGTGGTGGTGGTAGTGTGTGTGTTGTATGTGTGTATGTGTGTGTGTGTGCGTGTGTGTGTGTGTCTTTTTTCCAGGAAAACTCCAAAGTGATTACCCCATTTCATCCCAGATAATACCATCTAGCCATACTGGGTATAAGATCTGAGGTTGTTATTAACCTTTCTTTCCATACTGCTCTTTGGTCTTTATTCTGGCTTTGGTGTGGTTGGGATCCGTTCATTTAAAAGCCAGATTCTCATATTCCCAAGAAGTAAACCAATGACTAAGTCAGAGAGTTTTTGTGAAATGAATCTGGTACAGTTTTCCACACCCAAGAGTCACAGTGCTGCATTTCTTGTTCTCTAGCTTATGGTACTCTTGGTCCCCAGGAAAGGGACTCCCTTTGAAAGAATGATAATAAAGTAAATTTCTTACATTGCTGATGGGGTAGAGGGAGCTCCTATATTGTATTGGCTATATCCTTTGTGATCCTCACTGTGTAATAGACTTTAGTAGCTAAAAAGATCCTGATTTAGCTGGGCAGAATTAAACACATTCAACATCTAACATCATGGACCAGAAATCTCATCCCTTTTTATTCTCATATCCTCCCAACACACATACTTTTTATTGATGAGGAAAGAAGAGAGAAATTATGCCTTGAACGTTTGTCTCAGTCTGCAGGTATCTATGTGAATCAGGCCTTATCTGCAGGTCTGCAATCTACAATCAATCAACAAGTATTTATTATGCTTCTACTGTGTGCCATGCACTGTGGTAGACACTGTACATACAAGTACAAAGAAAGAGACAAGCTCCATATACCATGAGCTTACATTCTAATAAGGGAGACAATAAGTACATATACAAATAGAGCATAAGTATAAAGTTCAGAAATACCAATGTATACAAAGTAATTAAATCCATGAAATCCATTCTTATTGCTCCCAGGATTCTAATTAGAGGGATAAGCTCACACACTATTTTGCAGTGATATGTATTAGGACAGGGAGGAGGATGTCTTGGGGAGGAAAGCAGGAGATTTTTCAATTTGGAATATTCTGAATGATTGCTAAAAATGTCATACCCTATGTGATAAGTGAAGTGGAGGTAGAAGTAGAGGGAAGATTTAACAGGGCAACCAATATTCCTAAGACTGTACAATGCTCTGCAAAGTTGAACCAAAAAGCTTTCATGAGAGAAAACTTCTGACCTGAGATGATAACACATCACAAAGCTTAGAAATCACTGAATGTGCAGCATTAAATTCTCATCTGTCCCTCCCATCAACTCTGTAAGGGAGGTGCTAAAATTAACCTCATCTTACAGATGAAAAAACTGTGGTTCAGAGTTTAAGTGATTTTCTCAAGACCTCATAGCCTTGGGCACAATTAGAACCCAGGTCATCCTGAAGTCAAGTACAGTGCCATATTGAGATGTAGAAATTGACTTTTTCTTGAGGTAGAATATCTGGTCCTAGTAGCATTGAAAAAAGGAAACACATAGCTTATTTCTCATTTCACTTCAGCTTATTATAGCAGCAAAGGTAAATTTTACATTGATACATGTCTTTGAGATAAAAACACCAAGAAAGCACGTCTATTTCCTAATGTCTTTGATTCCACCTTTTGTTCCTTTTCTGACTCTCAAAGTTAGGAGCCACTCAGTCTCACAAACTGGCAAGAAGGAGATGGAGAATCTGAAGGATGCTTGAATGGAAGGGAGGAAGGTCTTGGCAAGTGATTATTAAAGGGGGGGGGGAATTAATGGACTTGGACCGATCCTTGATGATTTCAAAACTTTGCTTGTCCTGTGGTGGAGTCAGTGATGCTCGGTTTTTCTCTTGCTGAGAGCTTGGTTTCCATAATCCCATTTGTTCTTTGGGTCTCAGTTCACCCATCAGTAAAATAAAGGGAATGCAGTAGCTGATCTTTAATTACCTAATCATCTGTGAACTTATGAATCTATTGTGAAAAGTTGTATTGATAAATTTTGTTTTCATATCATCTTCATTTCCAACTATGTCCTGTCTCATTTCCTTCTGAGCAATTCATTCTTTATAACAAAGAATAGTAAAGAAAGAAAAAAAATCAGTTTATCAAAGCTAATCACAGCATCAACTGGGTCTGATAATAAAGGTCATGCTTCACACCCATAATCTTGGAAGGATTGTTGTTATTTAGTTGTGTCTGACACTTTGAGACCCCAGAGACCATGGGGTTTTCTTGGGAAAAATACTGGAGTGGATTTTCCATTTTCTTCTCCAGTGGGTTAAGGAAAACAGAGGTTAAGTGACTTGCCCAGGGTCGTACAGCTAGTGAGTGTCTATGGTTGGATTTGAACTCAGATCTTCCTGACTCTAGGCCCCATGATCAATCCACTGAGTCACTATCTGCCACCTCAAGTTTGGAGAGACAAATTTTCTTGTTGCTTCCTCTGGGCCCAACTTGTGAACTTCTTATTCTAAAAATAAACCTCATCTGACACAGAAGGTAGGGACTATTTATTACCAGACAAATTGTAGTACCAAGGAGCTCAGGTCTATCTCTCTAGTATCATAGAATCATAGTGTGGAAGGGTTGGTAGGAAGCCATCTAGTCCAATGACCACAATCAATATTTTCTCCCTAGGAATGAATTAGGGCATTCTGGAAGCAGAGAATTTACAAAAATATTGGCACTTATCATGTATCTGTGTACACATATGTAGACATGGTAACATCCTAGTTAACCAGCACCAGCCCAATAAAACAAAAGGCCCCATGGAGACTACCTAAAATATAAGGAGGGCACACATTTAGCAAGAAAATAAACAGAAACATTTTAATAAGGAAACAAGCGACTCTTTTGCAAACAAAAAACACTCTAATAAGGTGTTTCTGTGCAAACCAGTCCAAACAACAACAAGGAAAAGATGTAGTGTCTTGGGGAAGAACCCATGACTTACGGGATATAAAAACTCCAGGGTACAAGGCAATGTTCAGACGCAGGTACCTCCCTCCCTATAGCTTAGAGACTTTCAGAAAGAAGTAGGTCCAAGATGTCTGGCAGCTGCTGTTCTGGGACTTGTACCATAGTACCAGCCATCTCTATCTGCTCAACAGAGGTGGGCTGTGAAAGTCCCACCATCTGCCTGGCCACTTCCTGCCCAAGTCCAACATGGCAGTTGGTGAGCTGTGAAGAACCATGCAGCACATCCTCAAGCTGTGCTCCAAGTTGCTGTGAATCCTCTTGCTGTGAGCCCAGCTGCTGCCAGCCAGTCTGCTGTGAGTCCAGTCCATGTGAACCATCTTGCTGTGAGCCCAGCTGCTGTCAACCAGTTTGCTCCGTACAAGCTTGCTGTCAGCCCATTTGCTGTGAGACCAGTTCTTGTGAACCATCTTGCTCTGTGCCCACTTGCTGCCAGCCTGTTTGCCCTGTACAAGCTTGCTGCCAGCCCATTTGTTGTGAGACCAGTTCTTGTGAACCATCTTGCCCTGTGCCCACTTGCTGCCAACCTGTCTGCTCTGTGCCTGCTTGCTGCCCACCTATATGCTCTGAGTCCAGTTGCTGCCAGCCAGCTTCCTGTGTGACACTGGTCTGTGAACCTGTCTGCCATCGTACCATCTGTTGCCTACCCAGGCCTTGTGAGTCAACTTGTGTAACCCAAGAGCCTTCCTGTTGTGTTCCCAGTGTCTGCCCATCAGTCTGTTGTCAACCCACCCCTTGCCAACAAAGTATCTGCCTGCCAAGTTCATGTCAACCATCATGCTACATAGTAAGACGCTGCCAGTCAATTTGCTATGAACCCATTTCCTGCAGACCAACTTGCGTGTCAACTTCCTGCAGACCATCCTCCTGCCAACCACTATGCTGCCAACCGGGGTCTTCTGCGTCTGTTGTCTGCCGGCCACCTTGTTCCCGACCTACTTTTTATGTACCCAGTTCCTGTAGGCCACCTTGCATCACCTCTGTTTCCTATCGCCCTGCTTGTTACCGGCCCATCTGTTCTTCTCCTCTAAGCTGCAGACAACCTTACCTGACTTCCCTTTATCGCCCAAGTTGCTACCGCCCAAGCTATGCCCTGCCATGTCTGCGCAGACCTACCTGTGTCACTTCCGTTGCTTCTCGGCCAGCATGCTGTCAGCCGGTTTGCTCTGAGCCTAGTTCCCATCATAAACAGACTTGTGAAAAGTCCACTTCCAGCCAGTCCGATGGCACTGAGTCCACTCCCTGCAAACCAGCTGTTTCAGAGGCTAGTTCTAGTGAGCCAACATGTCCTGTGACTACTTCCTGCACTCTCACCAGTCCAACCACCTGCGAGTCAACTGCTGGCAAAGCAGAGGATGGCAGGACATCTGGCTGCTGTTCCAGATCCTGCAGATCCAGGCATTAGAAAACAACGTTCATCTATGAAGAGAAAAGCCTCTGGCTTCACAAGGGCCAGATGAGTAGTTAGGACCTGCCTGAATCCCACCTCCATCCCTTACCCCATTCTGCTTATGCTATAACAGCTCTATTTGAAATTTGTAACTGTGATCCCGCACTTAAGATGAAGACCCAGTTAGGCATGGAAAAAAGGGCATCTGGTGTCCTTGTCACAGGCTGCCATCAAACTGTGGAGAGGTGAATGGCATCTCTTGTCTCTTGGACCATCCCTTTTCATTTCAGAAGCTTCTTCAAGTCTGCAGGGGTCCCTTGAAGCCTGTTTCCTGTATTTCTGGTCCATGATGTTCTTTTAGATGTAAGAAATCTCTTGTTTTCAAATAAAACTGGCCAGATATTACTGTCATTACTGGTCACTTATTCCCATGCATTTATCATTATTCATCAACCTTGAATAGAATTATACAACTGGAATTAGGTCAATGGCACTGCGGGCAGGGGCTTTGGAAAGGACTTCTTACAATAAAAGGCTAGTAGAGAGAATAAAGTTCCACTAGGCCTGGTCCATAGGGGAATAATGTTCTAATACTTACTTTCCTAGGAAATACTTCCCATAAGTATTCCATATATCTCTTATTGAGATGTAATGAGATAGTGGATAGAATGCTGGATTTGGAGTCAGGAAGTCCTGGATTTAGATCTTGCCACTGACCATGTATGACCATGGGCATACCAGACTCTGAGGCTTAGTTTCCTATCTGTTGAATGATAGAGTGGGACTAGATGACCTTTCAGTTCTAAAGCTAGGAGCGAATAACAGTCAACATGTATATAGCACATTATTTATGGATGTTATCCAGTCTGAGTCTCATATAAACATTATGATGTGGTCATGATGGATGTAATTATCCCAAGTCTCTCCTGAACTCAGGTCCAGGACTCTATTATACTTTATTGTCTCTGAGAACTGAGTCCCTCCAAAGAAGATCTCTATAGGCAGCACTCTTGATGGAAGAGGCATAATGATAATTATATATTTATAAATAGAATATATAACTATAGGAATAATCAAAGCTCATTCTGTATCTCCAATTCAATTCAAGAAACATTTATTAAATACCTGCTATGTGTAAGGATTTAAAAACAAAATGAGACAGTTCCTGTCCTCTAGAAGTTTATCTATTATTGGGACACAGCACACACACACAGAAGTAGTTATAAGGTAACATGGGTAGGAAGATAACATTAAGAACTAGGATGAAGGAAAGATTCATCTAGGTGGTGCAGTGGATAGAGTTTTTGGACTTGGAATTAGGAAGACCTAAGTGCAAATCTAGCTGTGTGATCTTGTGCAGGTTACTTAAACACTGTCTGCCTTGGTTTCCTTTTCTGTAAAACAGGGATAATAACACCTACCTCTCAAGGTTATTGTGAGAATAGAATGAGATATTTTTAAGCATTTTTCAAACTTGCTATTATTACTTCTATTAACTACTAAGTCTACTATTTCCATTACTACTACTGTTGTTGCTATTGCTACTGCTACTACTACTACTACTACTACTGCTACTTATTATTATTGTTATTATTATTATTATTTCTCCTCTTCCTCTCATAGTACCTGGACTGATTATTGAAAAAATCTAAGAGACAGTGGAGGGAGTGAAATCCAGGCTTGAGGGAAGTGTGTAGGAAGGTATAGAGAAAGGAGATGGAGTACTAAATTCAGGAGACAGCTTAGTAGTCTAGTTTGGCTGGCATGTAAGGTGCACATAGAGGAATAATGGGAAGTAAGGGCTAAAAGATAGGTTATGGTCATTGTGAAGGGCTTTACATATTAGAGGAGGGATTTGTATTTTATCTTAGAGGCAATAGGAAACTATAGAAAGTTTTATCAATTACATGAAAGTCTGGGACTATATGAGATGGGCACCTTAGGTATTCTCCCCATTTTATAGATGAGGAAACTGAGGCTCAGAGAAGACAGGACAGGAAAAGAGGAATGTGTATTACAAAAGTTATTACATGCTTCAGGTTAATACAGGGGTCTACCACTGTTTCTTCTCCATGATAATGTGGTTGAATAATCTCATCTTACTTGGCCTGGAAGTCCCAATCAGGGTCCAGGGAACTTTCCTGGAAGGACAAAGGCTTAAGAGATGGACAAAAGTTAATTTACTCCATTGACTTCTCCTAAAAAAATGCATGATGAATGTTTGAAGGTCCTGAGTGTTAGCATGCTAATAAAAGGAGTCCTTGGATGATATATTGTTTGTCCTTGGTCCTCAGTAAATCACAGCTTCCTCCTTCATAAAAATAAGAGAATGAACATACATACAGTCAGGGTCTACAGGCCACACAGTAAGAGGAAGGATGATGAGAACAAAGTAATGCTAGGAAATGGAGATCTGGATCTGGCATTATCTTCTCTGTTGTCAGCTGAACTTAAGAGTATCAGCATTTAGGGGGAGAAGGGGCTCTTATGCAGGTGCTTCATACAGAGGAAAAAATAAAAAACCAGATAAGGGAAGTTCACAGGGAGAGCAAGGAACAAATCCAGTATTCAAACCTAGGTCCTTTCTTCTCATTCCAAACTCTATGTTTTCCAACATTTCACTTCAAGAGAGAAGCGATAGCTCTGCTTACCATGAAAGCATCTTTTCAGAAAAATAAATAAATAAATAAATAAATAAATGAATAAATAAATAAATAAATAAAGAAAGAAAGAAAGAAAGAAAGGAAGGAAGGAAGGAAGGAAGAAAGGAAGGAAGAGGAAGAAAAAGAAAGGAAGGAAGGGAAGGAAGGAAGGAAAGAAGGAAGGAAGGAAGGAAGGAAGGAAGGAAGAAAGAAAGAAAGAAAGAAAGAAAGAAAGAAAGAAAGAAAGAAAGAAAGAAAGAAAGAAAGAAAGAAAGTAATAAATGCCAATGATGTGCCCAGGCATTAAGTACTTTACAAACACTAACTCATGTGATCCTCACTACATCCTGAGGAAGTAAATGCTATTATTATTGCCCATTTTTCAGATTAGGGAATTGAAGAAGACAGAGATTAAGTGACTTGTTCAGGGTTCCTCAGCTAGTAAGTGTCTGAGACTGCATTTGAACTCAGGTTTTTCTGATTCTGGGCCCAATGATCTTGTCCATTGTGCCACTTAGTTGCCTCAAGTGGTTAGATCACATTAAATGGGGTATTAAGGGTATTAAACAAGAGAGGTAGGCTCTGGAAGGGGAATCAACTGTGAAGAGAGTGAAATCATCAGACACACCAAAAGATCCTCTCCTGTCTTTCCTTTTTGTTGTTTAGTCATTTCAGTTGTGTCCAATTCTCTGTGACCCCATTTGGGGCTTTCTTGGCCAAGATACTGGAGGGGTTTGCCATTTCCTTCTCTAGCTCTTTTTACATATGAGGAAACTGAGGCAAACAGGGTTAAGTGACTTGCCCAAGATCACACAGACAGTAAGTATCTGAGGTCAGATTTCGAACTAGGAAGATGAGTCTTTCTGATTTTAGAGCAATCACTCTGCATGCCATAGCATGGCACCACTGAGCTGTGTCATCTTTTCTGATTAGCTTGGCCCTTTCTGCTCTCTCTTCAGCATGAGTAAGAGAATGCAGGCATTGACCAGGTAACCCCCAAACTTTGAAATCCTCCCCTCAGAGAGAGTCTATACAGGCATAAGGAGACAATGGTCTCACTTTACTCTAGTCTGATCAGACCACACCTGGAATCCTGCACTCTGTTTTAGGCATTTGCATTCTAGGAGGGGCATTGCTAAACTTGGGAGCATCTAGAGGAGTAAATCCAGATTCATGAAAGACCTTGAGGTCATGGCTTCTGAGCATAAGTTGAAGGAATAAGGGATGCATAACCCAGAGAAGGGAAGCCTTTGGGGGATGGTAAAATTCTCTAGCAATTTGAGTAATTGTGATATAGAACCGAGATTTCACTTGTTCTCTCTGGCTCTAGAGAGCAGAGCTAGGAGTAGTGGGTGGAAAATTAGGCTTGATAAAAGGATAATCATTCAAATGCAGGCAGGTGACAGTGGAAATTGTGTTGTGCATTGAGTCAGGAATACCTTGAGTTCAAATCCTGCCTCAGGCATGTATTTGTTAGCTGTGAAACCCTGAGCAAGTCATGTAAACTCTCTCAGCCTCAGTTTCCTCATCTGTCGAATGAAGTTCATCACAGTACACATACTATAGAGCTGTGATGAATATCTAATGGTATAACTTAAGTAAAGTGCTTTGTAAACCTTAAAGTGCAGTGTGAATGCCAACAACTAGAAAAATCTTAAAGAGAAGATGGAGGGAGTGCCTTCCATTTCAGGAAAGGCCTTCAAATAAAGGAACGATGACAGTTTTACTGGGTGTTCCATAGAGGAGATTCTCACTTAGGTATTGGTTGGACGAGTTGGCCATCAGGGTGCCTTCCAATTCTGAAATGCTGTGACCTTGGGAACAGAAAGAGTTGAAAGAAGAGGAAGAGAATTTTCATTTTCATTGGCATCTCATTAGATCCATCCTGATTTCCTCCTGACTCTGGGTACATGGGGCCATACTTTGCTTCAAGGCAGCATCAGTGGTTAAGGGCAAACATTCCAAGCAGGAGGAGGGAGTGACACTCACTTAGGTATTAATAGGGGTGCAGCCTGATGAGAGGTTAGCTCAACTTCTGTTCCTCCTCAGGTGAGGTTGAGGAACTCAACTCTAAATGGGACAGCTAGTTTGAGTGCTAGAGCAGTTTGGCCCCAAATTTAGCTGCCAAAGCTCCAAACCCACCGGACAAGTTTTGTTTAAGTGGGGCCAACACCTCTGAGGCCAATGAAGCTTACTAATCAGATGTTTATACATACATGAACCTAAACAATAACAAGGAAACACTGCCCAAGACCGTGCCCATATGAAGTGAGGATAGACTATAAAAGCCACAGGATATAAGGGACCTTAGACACAGCTCATTCACTTCTTGAACCAATTTAGCCACCAACAGAACACTATGCCTGAGAGATGTTATCTCAGAACCTGCCAGGCTGTTCCATCTGCACCTACCATCCCCTTCTGTTCCAGTGGTGGCACCCATGGAAAGGCTATCTACCTGCCTAGTTCCTGCCAAGGCAAAACATGGCAACTGGTTACCTGCCAAGAAAACTGCCAACCATCTAGCTGCAACTTGAGTTGCCCTGAACCTTCATGCTGTGAGCCCATATCCGGCCAACTAACTTACCTTCCATCAACATCTTATGTGGGTTTTGTCTGCCAACCTATTTGTAATAGTGCTAGGTGCTATGAAGCCAATGGTGGCCAGTCGGCTTGCATTGTCAGCAGCTGTCCGCAACCTTGCTCTGAATCCAACTCCTGCCAGTCACCTTGTGATTCCACTCCCTGCCGACCAGCTTCCTGTCCAGAAGCTGTGTGTGCACCTGGGTCATGTACATCATCTTGCTGCCAGCCAACAGGCTGTGAGCCCAGTTCCTGCCAGCCAGTCTGCTCTGAATCTGGTTCTTGTCCTCAGACGTCCTGTCAGCCAGCCATCTGCATGTCTAGTTCATGCCAACCAACTCCTTGCCAGATAAGTCCATGCCAACCTAGCTGTGAAGGCCAGTCCTGTGGACCAACTTATTATCAGCCTGTCTACTTACTCAGCTCTTGCCAACCATTTCCTTGCACACCTGTTTCCTGTCAGCCATCGTTCTGTATGCCTAGTTCTTACAAACAAACTTACTGCATTCCTATGTCCTTCCGGTCCTTTTATTGCCAGCCACCTTCTTATATGTCTTACGTCTGCCAACCAACCAGCTACCAACCCAAATGCTCTGTGCAGAATTCCTGTAAGTCAGTCTGTGGAACCTCTCTTTCCTGCCAACCAACTCGCTGTGTGCCCCCTTCCTACAAAGGGGATGGATGCAAGTTCACCTCTTTTCAGCCGGCTTGCTGCGTGACTGGTTCGGAAAAACCATCTAGCTGTGGCATTGGTTACTATCAACCCACTTCCCCAAGTTTCTGCAAGACAAGTAGACGCCTGCTGAGGTCCTGCCAACCCAATAGCTATGTATCCAGCATCCGCAAAGCTACCTATTGTTAATGGAGAAGACTCTGCCTTATTTGAGAAGCCAAGTCTGCCCAACAGCACCTTGCTGCACTGCTTGTGTCTTATTTCTTCATATACAGCAAATTCTTCCAAGTGTCTATTTCTGCTGTTCACAACTATGCCATATATACTCTCTTCGATTCCAATCCTGAAAACATCTACAGGCATTGACTAGGCAATGAAAGCAGCTGCTAGGAAATGATTTTCTTAAAACACAAGGGAAAGACACTGGGCAACAGTGAGTGAAACTTTGTCTTGTATTTCTTGATGCTATCAATCTCCTTTCATTTCAGCTTATGAGTTTTCCTGGGTTCTTTCTATACTATTCAAAAGGCAACTTGCTGCCTTTGTTAGTAATGGCTAATAAACGTAATAGATTAAACAGCAAATGTCACTCTCAAGGCTCTTCATTGATTACAATCTATCCTCTGACTATATTTTCTCCATATTTCATTTCAACTTGTTAAACCTGTAATCATAACTCTAGATTTAATAAACTAAATATCTAAATTGCTTTAAGGTTTACACATCAGATTAGGTGGCTCAGTGAATAGAATGCTTGACCTAGAGTCAAAATTACCTGAGTTCAAATCCAGCCTCAGACACTTAACTAGTTGTGTGACCCTGAGCAAGTCATTTAACCTCTGTTTGCCTTAATCTACTGGAGAAGAAAATGACACACCACTCCAGTATCTTTGATAAGGAAACCTGTTGGATAGTATTGGCATTCTGTGGTCCAAAGGGTCATGAAGAATTGGACATAACAATGACTGAATAACAGCCATGTGAGATCGATTGTTCAAATATTATCTCAGAGTTAGAATTTAAGAAATCAAGGTTCATAGTAGTTACAACTTGTCCATAGTCACATAGCTAATAACTTGAACTTAGATTACTTGACTAGAAATCTGGTGTTCTTTCTACTATACCACAATAACTCTCTGACATTAGAGTTATTAAATCCATGGCCAGTAAGGGCTATGGTCATTTATTTTCTGTCTTTTTTTCTTTATGTCACTGACTTAGTAGTCTTCCTGGTGCACAGGTAACCAAGACACTCCTCAAAAACCATCATGGCTCCCTATTGTTCATGGTCTAAAACATGCACTTGTATCCTCTACTTAAAAGTCTGCAATTTGGCAGAGCCTACTTTTCCCACATTACTCTTTATACGTATTCACAAATACTTATTCCAAAATGACTAGTCCATAATTTGATATAACTTTCCACCCAATATTTAAAAGGGTTCTCAATTTCAACTTAAAGCACCTGCTGGATATGATCCGCATGATACCAATACCTTGAGCTTAATTTGTGAAACTGAATCTATCATCTTCACTTTCTGCCTACCCCATGCCTTCCCCATTTCTGTGGATGGCACCACCATATTCCCAGTCAAGGTGTTTTCTTTGCCCTACCACCCTATTTCACTCTCCAATCCCAACCCTTGTATATTAAGATCATCCACTCTGCTCCTCCTTCTGCTCCTCCACTCAGGGTCACATTCCTACCCCTAGAACCTCGTATCATGGCACCTCCTCTTGAACTTACCTTTCCTACTCTCACCCCCAAAGGGAGTTGATAGCCAGCTTCTTTGGAGGATGGTTTTCCTGACATAACTACACCTTTGGTAAAGTTATCAACCATATTCTGCATTGCTTTAGTCTCCCTCTTCCAACTACCCTTAGGGAAAAGAATTCCTTTTTAGGGCTCTGTAAGCATCTAGATGGCACCTGCTGTCTATTTAATATCAGGTTCCTTAGCATCTAGTGTAGTACCTTTCATTCATAGGATCCTTTATTCTCATAGATTGAGTGCTAGAAGGTTATTGAGTCCAATCCCTTCATTTTACAGATGAGCAAACTAAGGGTCTGAGAGACAAATGACTTGCCCAGGGTTACACAAGGGTCTAAGACAGAATTCAAACTCTGATCTTCCTTACTCAAGGCTCCATCCAAAATGATCTCCATCTTTGCTGTTGCTGTAGAGTGATTTCAATTGCATTCAACTCTTCATGACTCCATATGTTTTCTTGGCAAAGATACTGGAGTGGTTTTTCATTGCCTTCTCCAGTTCCTTTGACCAATGAGGAAACTGAAGCAAACAGGGTTAAGTTACTTGCCCAAGGTCACACAGTAAGTGACCAAGGCCAGATTTGAGCTCAGGTTCTCCTGACTCCTGGGTCAGTACTCCAACCAGTGTGGCACATAGATGCCCAGGAATGACATCTAGCTAGCTGCTTCTTAATCATTTAGTAGATTTTTAATACACCTTTGATGAGTCGGTGTATTATGTTTATGTGGCTTCAAATAGAAATCTCTACTTAAAAGTCAAGACAAACTAAGCATGGAGAGAATGTGCCTGAGGTCTCCAAATATCTATTCTACACTTATGCATGGACTATGATGAACAGGAATAGATGAGAAAATGGGAGAGTTGGGAAATAAAGGGATCATGAAAGGGAAGAAGAATGTGTTGGGTCTCCAAGTGCATAGAGACCAATGGATTATTGGGATTCAGAGCCTTTGGAGATTTAAAACTGGTGGGCCATTTTGTCATAGCTGGAGCTAGTGAATGAAACTTATAAGGAGAGATGGATGGTTTAGGGAAGAGGGTAGGTATACCCATAAGAAGAATGTATACCTGCATTGTATGAATTCAAGGATTCAGAGAAAGAATATCACTCCTCAGACAACTCCTTCACCTACTCTCCAATGCCCAGAGTTCCTTTAAAAGTAGACAAAGCAATAATGTGCTCATACTTCACAAGTGGCTCACCAAAAAAGCACCCCTAACACATTTTTAGGTTTAGTTTGAATTATTAACATTTCTTTATCACTTTTTAAAATCTATATGATCGATAAAATAATATATGAAGTGCTGATCTGTAGCATTGACTAATTTCCAAGATGTAAATTCTCATGCTGAAACTTTAACAATTAGCTCTCAATAGAGCCAGTTATATCTGTCCCCAGCAGCCTTTGGAGCAAAGTCACAACTGACTTTTGTGATAAGCCTTAAAATGCAGACAGAGTTAATAATATTGACAGAGGTAGCATTTCAAACTCTTGCTAAGGTGTAAATAACTAGTACCACAACACAGAGATGATAGACTTAAAGTTAAAAGGGGCTTTAGAGGTCCTCTTGTTCAACTTCTTAAATTTAAAGATGAGACTAGTAGGGTCCTGAGAAACTTAAGTGATTTGTACAAAATCACACAGGTATCAAACCAATTACTGAGAGGAGGTTTTGATAGGGAAAAGGAGAGAAGTATTCATATTTTCTATGACAGAAAGTAATAATATTTAATATTTATTATAGTTCCTTACGGCTTTCAAGTCAGTTTACATATATTATCTTATCCAATCCTTATAATAATCCTGTGAAGTAGGTACTAATTATTACCCCCATTTTACAGATGAGAAACTGAGGCTGAGTGGTTAAATGATTTGCCCAGGGTAACACAGCTAGTGTCTGAAGCAGAATTTTAATTCAAGACTACCTGATTCCAAGTCTACTAAAGTTGGCACCGGGTGGAGGGGGGAAGGAAGAAAGAAATGGAGAACACTCAGAAGAAGGTGAAAAAGGGAGAAGGGAGAGGAGAAAGAAATTATCCCCTGCATTATTGGTCTACTTTGCTGGAGGTGTAAGAGCAAGACAAAATTAAAGAAACCAGGCTTCTCAGAGAAACAGAATGAGATGGGGACCTGGTTTAGGAAGAGTAGAAATTTAGCAGCATATTATGTGTATGTGGGTGTGTGTATACACACACACACACACATATATATATATATATAATATTTATATATCTATAGAGAAACTATCTATCTATCTATCTATCTATCTATCTATCTATCTATCTATCTATCTATCTATCTATCTATCATCTATCTGTTGATCTAGAACTGAGGAAATTCCTCAGCCTGGTGTATTAACATCTAAACTAGTTTTTGTATCTATATGGTGTGTGTCCCTGTAATTTATGCCATGAGAGTCACAATTCTGCAATAAAGTTGTGTCTGGTATGCTAAATGACTAGCTGAGTGTAGCTTAGGGAATGACTTATTGCCAAGGAATGGAAAGGAGATAAAAAAGTCTAAAAGGTTTCTTTCTCCCAAAGTTATAGAACTACAGATAGTGTGGTAAACAGTATTGGGGAAAACACACAGGATTTGGAGTTAGGTGATGGTGGAATTAGGGTTTTCAAGTCCCTTCACTTGTTTTTATTAGCTGTGTGATTGGGGGCATCATTGAGCTTTTTTTTTTTTGAGCTTTGGGTTCTTGACCTGCAAAATGAACATAAAGAGAATTATATTACCCATCTCCTAAGGTAGATGAGAGGAGAAGCTCTTCGTGGGATGTAAAGTGCAATGTAAATTAGAGAGATTTATTATTATTAGTGATAATAATAACTGCTCCAGCTGGATGGAATCCAGTCTAAAACCCTCATTTTACAGATGAGAGAATTCAGGAAGGGCTTTAGCTTCAAGAGGGAACTCACCTGCCCTACCCCAGCTGCCTCCACTCAAGTGGGGTTGACAGAAGTGTCTGGTATGAAAATTGATCCATTAAACTATTCCTATTTTTTGGAGGGCAATTGGGGTTAAGTAACTTGCCCAAGGTTACAAAGCTAGTTTTGTGTGTGTGTGTGTGTGTGTGTGTGTGTGTGTGTGTGTGTGTGTTAAGTGTCTGAGTCTGGATCTGAACTCAGGTCCTCCTGACTCTGGGGCTGGGGCTTTACTCACTGCCCCACCTAGCCACCCCCCCTATTGTTTCTACTACGTGTCCTCACCTCAATCAATTTCCAAGTTTTGCCTTGCCTATTTCTAAAATATCTCTTGTCACTTTTCTAATCCCTTAGGCAAATAACATTTAAAAATGATTGATAAACCATTTGGTTTGGTTGACTGATTTAACCCCTCTGAGGTTAGTTTGGCTTCTTAACTATTAACATGGCAAATAGTTTACTGTCCTATGACTCAGTTTCTCTAACTCTAAATGGGAAAAAGAGACAAGTGTGATGCAGAAAGACTTCTGGATTGAGAGACAGAAGACCTCAGATCATTGCCTGGCTCTACTAAGGCAGATTTAGGCAGATCATGTATGTGTTATGTGAGCCTTCATGTATGTGAGCCTATGTTTCCTCACCTATGAAAGGAGACCATTAGGCTAGATGGTCTCTAAAGTCTATTCCAGCTCTACAAATGAATATATGATTCTATATGGTACAGAAGAAATGGCACTGGTTCTACTGTCAGAAGGCCTGGGTTTGAATCCTGCCTCTGATGATTATGAGCTGCATGACAAGGCACAAAATCTACCCATGCCTTGCCTTTCTCAGCTGTCAAGTGAGGGGAGCCTCTGAGGTCCATTCCAGAGTTATTATCTATAACCCTATGTCTCTAAATTACTATAATTGACTGTATGGGGCTGTTGTTGAGAAAAACTAATAACCATAATTAGAATAGCTTTCCCAGCCTAGCTATTAATTGTGCCCTTTTCCAATTTCCTATGTGATTATATCTGCCTGAAGAATATACTAGGAAGCTATGACAATTTAATTCAGCGAGCATTTTTTAAGTGCCAATTATGTGCACTGTGGTAGGTGCTGGATATAGGAGATCAAATGATGCAGAATTCTTGCCTGCAAGGAATTTATAATCTAATAGGTGGAAATGCAACATCAGTAGAATAAGAAAATCATATGTGAAAAGTACAAGGAGAGGTCCAGAAAAGATGTTATCACAAAATGTGAGGAGGGAATGATCACTTTCCAGGAGAATGGGGATTTTTTTCACCTTGGATGATACTTTATTTTGCATTTCATATATTATCCAGCTCCACATTCTCATAGGATCATGACATGATAATAACAACCTATTCTCCAAAGTCTGAATACAAGTGAGATTGCTAAGGGTAATAGGTAAAATCACTTCAGGACCAAGCAATAATATGACATATGCTCATAAAAATAAAATGAAATCACATAATTGTTTCCTTCATTAAAAAAGCTAATGCCTATCAAAAATGCTTATTTACAAAGAACAGAATCTCCTTTCTTCAAGCTTCAAACTAAACATTAACTTATCTAACAGGACTAATCACTTCTTTTTGTTAATTGTACATAAACACACATGGAATCCTTTATGAAGCATAAAGATGCCTTATTACACATGGTACAAAATTATTTGCACTTTTTTGGTTGTTTGGAAATTCACAAAGGATGATTAGCAACTGCCAAGGTAGGGAAGGGCACATGTTCCATCAGAAGGTGGAGAGGGGACACAAAAAGTAGAGAGGGAATACTTCATAGAGGAGGCAGAACCAGTTTTGTATCACAAAGGAAGGGAAAGATTTCAACATGTAGCAATGGAGGGGAAGATGGGGAGTACATTTCAGGCACAAGTAAGTCAAAAGACAGGAAAAGAAAAATGTTCTTGCAGAGGCTGAGTAGTTCAGTTAAGTTGGAATGTGTATTGTTTGAAAATAAATGGTGATAAGATTGGAAAGGTAAATGGGGGGTAAAATATGGAAAAGCCTTGAATGACTAAGGAATTTATTTGGTAGGAAATGGGGAGTCATTGAAGGTATTGAAGTCTAGCAATGATATGATGAGAGGGGTGCATTTGGAAGTTTTCTTTTTTTTAAGCAATTGGGGTTAAGTAACTTGCTCAAGATTACATGGGCAGTTATTTCTGGGTGTAGTGCTTAGTATTGGAGCCCGGATTTGATCCCCAGGTCATCCCGACACTGGAGCCAGTGCTCTTACTTCCTGAGCCACCTGGCCACCCCTAAGCAATTGGGGTTAAGTAACTTGCTCAGGGTTACATGGCCAGGTGTTTCTGGGTGGATGTTAAGTGTCTGAGCCCTGATTGGATCCCCAGGTTGTCCCAACACTGGAGCCGGTGCTCTTACTCTCTGTGCTATCTGGCTGCCCCTGGAAGTTTTCTTGACTGGGTATGTGAGACACAGACTGGAAAAGAAAAAAGATACAGACTGGTGGTTGGAAAACCCATAAGAAGGTTAATAAAATTGTGATAATGGAGAACTAGATTGAAATGATAGTGACATCAAAGGAAAGAGAAGTTAAGAGAAAGGCCAGGTTTTGGACAGGAAGATGATGAGTGTTTTTTTGACTTATTGAACTTGAGTAGTCAATGAAGTGCTTGGTGGGGTTTTCTATGGGGAAGTTGGAGAGAGGCCAGAGTTAGAGATACGGGTTTGGGAATTGTTCCCAATGGGATGAGCAAGTTCATGGGAATGACTTGGATCAATCATTTAATCAACCAAACTAATAATGCACATACTATATGCCAGATCTCATGCTAAGTACTAGGGATATAGAGAAAAGCAAAAACATGCCACCTGGTTTCAAGAAACTCCCACGTGAATGGGGCCGGGGGCAGGAGGTACAATGTGCAGAAAATATATACAGTGTGGATGGAAGTTATCGCAGAGGGAAGGCACAGCAGTGGGGTGGGGGTGGGGAGAAATGGGATAGGCCTCTTGCAAAAGGTAGGATTTGATCTGAGTCTTAAAGTATGGGAAGCAAGGAGGTAGAGATGAGGAGATGGAATATTCTAAATGTGAGAGTCAGTCAGTAAAAAGGAAAAGTTGGGAGATGGCATGCTATGTGTAAAGAAGAGAAAGAAGGCAAATGTGGCTGGATCCTAGAGCATTCAGAGGACAGTAAGTGTTAGAAGACTAGAAAGATGGAAAGGGACTGAATTTGGCTTTAAAAGCCAAAGATCATTTTACAACTTGATCTTGGAAGTCATAGGGAGTCAGTGGAGTTTAGTGAGTGGAAAGGATGGGGTGGGATGTGTGACATGATCAGATAAATACTTTAGAAAGAAAGCTTTGTATCTGAGTGAAGGATGGACTAGAGTGGGGAGGTACTTGGGGCAGGAAGATTAATTAGCAGATTATGGAAACAGTCCAGGTGTGAAATGATGAGGGCCTGTAACAATAGATGGTGAACAACACAAAGAATTATTTAACAGATCACTGTGGCAATACAAAGAGAGATGAAATTAGATAAAACATGGTCCCTTAGCTTTATGGTGCTTGTAGTTTAGGAAGATAATAAAATACCAAGACAGTGTTGTGCACCAACAAGACCACAATTTTGGTTAGTAGGCAGATTGCTCATGGTTATTTCTTACAACTATGCAGTTGTGTGGGGAGGTTTAAAGAGGGGAGGAGGAATCCATTCCCTCTTCAAAGTAATGGATCCCAAAGTGTCATGAATATAATGGCATAGTTATGTAGTTATAGGCTTAAGGGAGCTATTTGAGGGATAGGAAGCAGGCATGCTTCAGTGAGGTCATGTGTAGAGGGAAGGGAGGGAGCTTCAAGGACACATCTCATGCTCACTCTGCGATCTGTAGAGCTGGAAATTGGCACTGAACAGGGAAGGGGTTTGAGACAAAATTTAACATATCAGTGGCCCAGATGAGATAAGGGCCTCTGGTAAGTCTTAAGCTTGGGAATGGATGGAGGAAAGAGTTAGTGATACCTGCAATATAGGGGCCCAACTCTTGAAAGTTAAGATTGATAAGAACTCAAAGGGATGACAGATGTGGCCTTGCGTAGCAGTGAAAAATAGTTGTGCTAACTTTGTAAGTTTATGCACAACAATAAATTTCCTTGCTTTCAACTCCTCATTTCTAATATAGGAAACTGTGTGTGTGTGTGTGTGTGTGTGTGTGTGTGTGTGTGTGTGTGTGTGTAGTGCGTTGTTAGTCTATGGTTTATAGTATAGAGCATTAAGCAATATAGTCAATAGGAAATCAGGCAGATTTCAGATATGTGATAAATTATTTTTCTACAACAGAGTGAATGGATAGATGGGTAAAAACCCCACTTATTTAGGACCCACTAAGGACTAGGCACCAGAGATCCAAATACAAAAAAGCAAGGCAGACCACTCCTCAAGAAATCTGCATTCTAATAGGGAGAGATGTCATACAAGGGAGTGATGATTAGGGAAGGGTTTCTTGCTCTGGGTAGTCACTACCATGGTGAGTGTTGTCCTAAGGCAGTCCATTGACACATATTTTCCAGAAGAAATGGTAAAGGTGATTCAATCACTGTTTGGGGAAATAATAGAGGGGGTTGAGGGGAAGGGTATGGTAAGAAGATGACCAGGATAAATCACAGTTGGGATTTTCACTAGATATGGTAGGCTCTCATTAATTAGGACAGCATACTCCCAAGGCAGAATTACCAAAACTGATAGTCTAAACTCTTCAAGCTTTCAGTCATCTTTGAGAAGCTGAATGGGATAAGATGGGAGGTTCTAGCAGCTTGAAGAAGATCAAAGGCCCTCCTGTAGGCAGTACTGAACCTCCATCCATCAGTAGTGGTGACAACAGTGTCAGGGAAGCATAGTAGCACAAATAAGATCTAAGAATTAAAGCATCAGATAGCTATGATCCAAAACATTATAAGACAAGTAAATTAGAGAATTACAAAATAAAATGCTACATGAGGACAGAACAATAAGAGGGACAAAGGAAGTCTTCTTGGAGGAGGTGGTGTATGAGTTGGGTTTTAAAAAAAATGAGGGGTCTTTTGATTAAGATGATCTTGTGAAAAGTTTTAGAGGAGCTCAGTCCTTGCAGCACTCTCCAGTATTCCAGAAGTTCAATAGAAGGAACAATGATAAAGAAAATTGAAAAAAAAATGGAAGTAAACTCTTCCACTCAGTACAGGACTTCCCAAGAAGATATTCTTTTTTTTCCCCAGAAGCACTTTATTTAGCCTGGTTTGGGAGTCTCAGGGGAAGGGAGTCCTGTTGGTCTGGCTGCTCCATCCCTGTACCCATCCTGGCCTGGGCAGCATTATGCCTGCTGGCTTTGCAGGGAAATCAGGGCCAGAACCATGGGGGTGAGAGGAATTCCAGGAGATTTGGGAGTGAGACTGTGGTCTGTGGTGCTGTTGATGATGTTGCTGCCTCTGATGCTGCTGCCAACTATGCCCACGTACACTGACACGGGGTTGCTGGAGGAGGTCCTGGTGTGTAGAGTGTTGTGGTTATAAGCAGAGCACCTGTAATCTCCCAAGTTACTCTCTATCATGTCCCAGATGGTGAAGTTGAAATCCCCACCTCTGTGCTCCACCACTTAGTTGCTTAAGTCAACCTGCCCCTTGGTCAGTATCCAGGTCTGGACCTTTAGATGGGCCTTAAAGTAGATGTCCACAGAGGCCCCGACCTTTACTACCGTGGGGCTGATAATCAAGGTGGGTCCAGGGAAAACGTCTGAAATGATTAAGTCCACATGTGGGCTTGGCCTGGACTGGTTCAATACAAGCACCAGTAGCGGGAGCCGTGCTCAACCCTTAGGGCAGTGTGGTACAGGTGGCACTCGTGCCCTGGGTAGATGGCCAGGTACTCTTCCCTGACAGTTCCCCATTTATTAAAATACATGACGAACAGATGGAAGTAGTTGTCCTTCAGAGGCGTGTAGCAGCTGATGGTGACATGGCTGCCCACCAGGCGGACGTTGCTGGGTCTCATCTTTAATTCAGGGTTCAGACCAGAAATAAGCAGCCTGGATCCCAGTGCTCGGGCACAGCCCCAAACAGAGCAGGAGCAGGGACTTGGGTGCTGTTTCCTCCAAGCTGCTACCCCGCTGTGGGCATGCTGTGCTCTGTCTGAAGACATTCTGATTAGAGACAAGCCATGAATGGCAGAAGAGAGTGTCCAGACTTGCACTGGAGGCATAACAGGAAACAGGGCTAATGCAGTGCTCAGGCAGCCCATAGTTGAAGCATAATAGAAGTGATAATCATGATTTCAGACAAGATGACTGTAAAAATAGACACAGTTACAAGAAATAAACAGAGAAGTTATGTTTGGCATAAAAGCACCGTAGAAAATGAAATACTATTTGTATTTGTTATATATACATCAAATATGTATATGTGGTTTACCTTTCATTCTGGAAGAGGACCATGACATCAGGGAGATGATGGCATGACTTGGAATTGATTTTGATTTGAGTGAGGGAGGGCTGTGCCAGGTCACCAACCTCACTTTCTCCTCTAGAGCCATCTGGGTCCAGTGTCCAGATACTGATCAGGAGGACTGGAGATGGCCCAGGAATGCTTCAAATGGCATAGCATTTAAATGATTAAAGGGGAAACTAATAACATTTAAAAAAGAAATAGAAGGTAAAGCTATAACATTTGGGGACCTTAGTATAAATCTTTCAGACCTAGACAAATGTAACAAGACATATAAGAAAGAAATTAAGGAACTGAATAAGATCTCAGAAAAATTTGATATGAGAGTTCTCTGGTACTTATCGAATGGGAATCTAAGGGATGGTAACAAATGGGGAAGTATGGAATATTCAAGAACTTCTATCTTTCATGCCCTCCCCTCTTCCCGGGCCCTGCATTGATCAACTAGATGGGTTTCTCCATATAAATCTTTATCTGTTTTTAAAGTTGTATGAAAGATTTCTTAAAAAACAAAAACAAAAATCCTAGTCCCTACCCAGAGACCACATTCCACCAAAACACCTCAGTGTTAGCTCTCTCTCTTGAAATAGGTTTCCCTCTCAGTTACCTTTCCCAGTCATATTTCTAATAAGTACAATCAGACTATCAAAGACCTGTGCTATTTATAAAGATAAAATATCTAAAACAAAGCTAAACACTTTTCCCATGATCTGAGGGAAGAGTTTTAAGTTTATGTGGAGAATCTAAGTAGACAAGGGAGATCAACATATCTCCTTGCAGGCATTCCTTAAACCTTATCCAAACAGCCATGATCCTGGAGTCCTTGCCTTTTCCTTTGTGATGGTCAACTCAATTATCCATTCCACTGTTTCTGGACTGGGCTGAGCAGTCACTGGGCAATGGCTGTCATACAGCACCAGGTTGGCCTTCTGATTCACAATTCATTGACACATGTAGACTTGAGAGAGGAAAAAGACAAGAGTGAAACTGAAGGAAAAGAAATTCGTTGACTATATGTATCACAGATAGAGATGAAATAAGCAATGTAGTGATGGTGGAGTAGGAAAGGTGTCAATCCTAGAGCACTAAGCCTATGTCAAGGAAGGCACAGGAGGATAAGCCATGTTTTTATAATTTTCATGGAGTTATTGAAATAAAACATAATAAATGTTTACTTATTAATAATAAAAACAAAAAAAATAAAAGTGCTGTTTGAGAGTTTGTATATGTCAAGGTTGAGGAAGGATAAGTATTAGTGAAATAAGGATGATTCTGTTGATTTTAGACAAAGCATATAATGTAACAGTCTTCTAGAGGGTTAGTTAAGTTAATGAAGTATAACTGAATACTCATGGATTGAATTTACTTATACAAACAAAAAAGCATTAAGGATCATATTAAAAACACTGCCCAGTAATACATCGTCTACATGAAATACCCTTAATACAGAATGATACCAAGACATTTCAATTGAAAGGATTAATTACAATCTAGAGTATAAATAAAGCCATTTATAACTCTCCTTCATTTACCTTAAGTTACACATTGACATTATTACTTTCCTATATTCCTGTTCTTAATTGCTTTACTTATTAGTCTAAAAAGGGAATATCTATTTCCTAATCACTTCTTATGTCTTCTAAAAGATGAAATTCCCACTCTGATAAGCAAGAAAATTGCAGTTATCCTCAGACAGATAATTGGGATACTTGAAGTTCATTACTATATCATCCCTTTAAGCCAACTTTGAGACCTGCACCAAGCAGTAATCATTCATTGCCCCCTTCTAGTAGGATAGTCGCTATTTTACTTCCACAACAACAATAAATTTGTTTTGCATCTTTGTGACCGTTCCAGAAGAGTTGCATGTTGTTAGTAATACCATTTTGAGTTCCACTCATCTGGGTGCTATTAAGTGTGTGAAGACTAGATAAGGGGAGGGCTAGAGCTTGGAAGGACACTCCTTCCTTAGTGGAACCTAATAGCAGAGGTTATGAGTCTATCAAGAGAATTGGCAAGCAAACTAGTAAAGAGCTAAAAAAAAGAAGTTCTCTTCATAGAAATTCAGAGAGAACTTAAGAGGTAAATTGTGACTAAGAAATCAGATCTCCATTTAGTTTGTTTACAGATACCTGCCATTGGCTACAAAGGCATAGATTGAAGGATTGTGGATTTAGAACTAGAAGGACCTTGTAGGGAGAATGTATTCCAAGTCCCTCTGACTCCAAGGTCAGAATTTATACTCTTGTAGCAGGATGCCTTCCTAGGTCAAATCAATGTAAATCCATGATTATGAATGGGAAATTAGCACAAAGGACTGTAAGATATACTGACATTGGGGTATGGAGATCCATCTTGCCCTACTGGAAAGTTGGAGGGAGGATGGAGGAATATATAGGAGAGAGCAGACTCGGGGAGGGGGTATTCACTGTTTTGGGATGGTGGGTAGGGGAAAGATGGGGAGAAAATTTGCAACTCAAAATCTTGTGGAAATGAATGATGTAAACTAAAAATAAACAAAATTTAATAAAAAAAGATATACTAGCGTTACATCACCACCATCACCACCTATTGCTGTGCATGACCTCGTCCCCAAGGGATCTATGAGTAGGAATGTTAGCCTAGGGTAAATTCCCTGTCATGCATGACCCCATTCTTCCCTGTCCCTTCCCCTACCAATCTCCGCCTTTACCCAGTCAGCCCACCTCCACAGATGCGGGTGGGCTTCTCTGTCAGGAGACTTGGCTGGCGGGAACTTCGAGATGTGTACTGACCAATCGCTGTTCTTGGCCTCTGCAAGTTTCTGCTTGTGTAATACCTAACCATTGGCTACGTGGTATCCCTTTAAAGCCTACATATTGTCTGTGCAGACTCACTGTTTGATTTGGGCCTGACCCCCCGAACAGTCCTGAGGAAAACAAAGTCCACTTCCAAATTTTACTCTCCTCCTTTTGGCACAACACTGTATGGTACAAATCAAGTAGAATAAGCTTAGCTATGCAAATGAATCATGTTTATAGGAAACATTATTAGGAACACTTAAGAATAAGAGCAGGAAAGGCAATATGAGACATATAAAGAAACTGGAAACAGTTTTAGAAGTGAGAGAAATTTTAACAATTGCAAGCACTTAAAGCCCGAGCAGTTTGCACATTTGGATACAATGATTAGAGGATAATTATGAGAACATGATTATACAAAGTTTGTTGTCCACCTTTCTGCAAAGGATAGAATTGGCAACTGGAGGTTCCCTCCATCAATAGACACAGTGGCTAAGGAGAATACATTATTATTATTTTGGGAAGGGGAGGTCAGGGAATGAGCTTGCAAAAGGAATCCAATACACAGAAATCCATGAAAGGTCTTTGATTTGACCAGGAGCAGTATCATAATGGCCACAATATCCTTTAGCATCTAAATGGCATGAAACTTATCCCTAACCTATAGATTGGTTAAAAGATGATGGCCCCAATGATAAGTGGAAGATAGTAATTTCAATACATCACATAAATGCTAAGACCATAAGCAATAGGATGAAAGCAAGTAAGTTGGCAGCAAGTATTGCACAGGATGGTCATCAGCTTTGTTAGAAAAAGGGTAAGTTATTAGACAACATGTTTGTCAATAATAGAAAGGTTAACCACAGCTGGATAAACAATAGATAGGGTGGCAGCAGGTTGTTTGGGAAGACTGCTCAACATCAGGTGAGTTGGTAGTAAGATGGGTGGCAACAGCTGGAGCCAGAGGTAGATGGTTAGCAGCAGCTAGACACACAGCAGGATGGCTGACAACAAGGATGGCAGCAGCTGGGTCTACGGCATATTGGCTTGCAACATGTGGTTTTGCAACAAACTGTCCTGCAGCACATTGGCTGGCAACAGCTGGTCACACAGCAGCTTGGGTGGCAACAAGGTTGGCAGCAGCTAGACACACAACAGGTGGGCCTACAATGGGTTGTTGGGCTACAGACTGTCTTGTGGCATATTGGCTGGTAGCAGGTAGGAGCACAACAGCAGAAACTGACCATGGTCTTGATGGGGTAGGTTCTATTGAGTTGCAATGGAAAATTTCTCAGTCTAACAACTCCCTTACTCTCTAGGGCTTTTTATATACATCCTTACTGGTTGAGTTTGAGCAAATGATCAGGGTCTTTCCTTGTTATTGTTTATACCATGTGCTTTGGTAACAAAGAATTGTCCAGACTAGTGGGTATTATATGTTTTTATGAATCTTATTAGAATAAATTATTTGGTTTCTTTCTTCACTTGGACTCATCCAATCTTTCCTCAAGCATTAAGAAGTTCATCTTCAAAGATGTTCATCATCATAAAGCCATTTATTATTATAAATTAGAAGGCCCATCACATGATAATTTGCTCACATCAAGAGGGAAGTGACCTAAGAAATGGTCTAATCTAAACTCCTCACTTTACAGATGAGGAAACTGAGACCCATAGAGAGTAAGTGGTTTAGACAAAGTCACACAGGTATTAAGTAGCACAAATGACATTTTTTTAAATTTTTTTTTTTTGCTTTTTAGAGGGGGGATAGCAGGGCAATTAGGGTTAAGTGACTTGCCCAAGGTCACATGGCTAGTAAGCATTAAGTGTCTGAGGCCAGATTTGTACTCAGGTCCTCCTGACTCCAGGGTCAGTGCTCTATTCACTGAGCCACCTAGTTGCCCCCACAAATGACATTTAAAACTAGAGCCTTTGACTCACTAAACTGTTTTTTCCATTACATATTTCTGGCTTACTCTGTCCACCTCTCTTGCTTTTGCTTTTGTTAAATTGGTTCATATTAAACCAGGATGTTAACAAGCTTGTGAATTTAATCCTGTAGCTGTGTGTACTTGGAAGAATTTAGCATTTCAAATCCCCAAATCAAGATTCAAGTTGACGCTGAGTCCCTCATTTCACTGTATGACCTTGAACAAGTTACTTCATCTCTCTAAATGTTTGTTTCCTTATAGTTTGCCTGGGTATGAAAATAATCTCCTTTATGCATTTTGTTGTGGTGTTGTCAGCATTTAATGAGACAGTTATGTAAACTGCAATGCATTTTACAAAAATGTGCAACCGTTATTGTTCTGAGTTTAAAGTTCACACAACAAAAAAAATCTGTTTAAAGATAGGTTGCATATCTTTGATGATTTCACTGCTAAATGCATTAAAGTAGAAGTCAAACCTCATATTTCCTTTGTGGTGTGAAGAGGGAGAATCTGAAGTGTGGAAGGGGATACTGTCAGAACTTTAGGGAAGGGTACATCTGGAGAACAAGTCCAAGGCTAAGAACTGTCATGCCTGACACTGGGACAGAGTCAGCCAGTCAATTCCGGTAGGGAGCAACAGCTGTCATTGCTTTGCTTATGTAGCTGCTGCAATGATGGTGGGAGGGTTCTACTTACTACAAGGTTACAGGAGAACACCAACTACTTACTCAGTAGGTATGGCCCTAAATAAACCAGCTGCCATGAAACTTCACTTATATAGTACTTACATACTACTTTAACATTTGTAAAGGGATTTGTTTTTTTCATTTTGTGCATTTAATTTTGATGTTACAACACCCTTCGGAGGTAAATGATATTATTATCCTGATTTTACAGAGAAGGAAAATGAGACAAGGAGAGGTTAAATAATTTTCCTAGGGTCATACAGCTAGTAAGTGTCTGAATCAGGATGTGAACTCAGGTCTTACTGATTCCAAGTTCAACACTCTGTGATGTATCACTTTGCTGCCTCTAAAGACAAATAGGGCTCTGACAACATTCTAGAATTCAGTATATTACACTGATTGACAATAACTGGATATACAGAGTCAGGACAAGGGGAAAAGCTAGGCTTTTTCCTACCTATAGACAATACTTTTATGTGATTGTCACATGATGAACCATCCTGAATTATGGTGATTGCTGATTTGATGAAAATCTTTGAAGAGGAGAAAGACAAAGTACATGAGCCCCAAAGGAGGAACCAGCTAAATTATTCATTCTAATAAGATCCATCATCACTTTTAGTCAGTAACTCCCAGTCCAGATAGTTCTTGTGGCTATGGAACATGGTATTAACAATAACAAGGAAGGAGTCTGCTAATTGGGCCACGTTTGATTCATGAGATAAAAAGCAAAGAGCTTCCCAGGCTTTGGGAAACTCTCCTCTGTAACCCAACAGAAGCCTCCATAACCAAGATCATGGTCAGTTCCTGCTGCTGTGCTCACACCTGTTACCAGTCAATATGATGCAGGACATTCTACTGTCAGACAACCTGTTGTGGGCCAACAATATCCAGATATTGCCAACCTTCCTCCTGCCAGCCCACTTCCTGCTGCATAACTTTTTGTCAACCAACCTGTCTTAGGACAGTCTGCTGCCAAGCAACCTGCTGCCACCCCATCTGCTGCATGTTCAACTGCTACCATCCCTGCTGTCACCCTATACGTTATGTTCCCAGCTACTGCTAGCCTTCCTACTGTTGGCCTTGGCTTTGTTCACCACCTTGCTGTGTTTCTAGTTGCTTTTTCCTCCCAGATATTTTGTTGCCTACCAACCTGATATCATCCAACTCCCTTTCAATCATCTTCCTGCTGAAAGCCCTCAAGTCCCCTGGATGTTACATTTTGCTTGGTATCACTGGAAATAATGCAAGTTTCCTGACTCTTTGGTGACCAGTTTGCAGGCAAACTACTGTCTTCTCACCAACTGGCTGCTAAAGCACCTTGAGTTTGTTTTATTGCTCCACTTGGTCAAGTAACTGACTTTTGGCCATTCTCCTTCAGCTCCCAGAATGCCTACTTAGCCACTATGAGCTATCTACCCATAAAAGATATTCCCTGGATTCAGCTTTAATCTTTGAATCAAGACAGCAAACTAGTCTGGCAACAGACAATGGAAATTATTCCTTTGTACTAACAATCTCACTAATTTTCTCCTAAGAACTAATTGCTCAGTCTCAAATCTTTGCAATAGATGTATTTTCCTTTATTGTCTAGTTTCTTCATTGTTTTCTTATTCTCTTTCCTGCTTTGTCTGATTACTTCCATCCATTGATCCAGAAACAAAGGGTCTTTACTTTTATCTCTATAAAATCTCATTTTATTAGATCCGTTCCTTTGAGCCTATTACACTCTGTTCAGTTTCTGATTCTATCATTCACATCTCTGTCTAGGTGGAATGGACAGTAGAGCCCTTTGAAACCCCTCTAGAATATTTCCTGCAGGTGGAGACAATCCACAAAGAGGTGGAGTTAAGACATGGAGCCTTCTGCTTTACGCAGAGACAGTCAAGTGCAAGGTGACCTGAATATGCTCTCTTCTAGGACTCAATCCTTATGACAAAGAAACTCAACTCTCTTCTTCTCCCCATTCCTATGATAATGAATCCATGAATACCTAAGTCTAAGCAATACCCTTCACAAAACCCAACTTTCCATTCTCTCATCCACATTTAATTCAGCCTTCCTTCTGGATTTTGAAAAGAGAGCAAGCATCATTGGTGGAACTGTGAATTGATGCAGCCATTTTGGGAAGCAATTTGAAAATGTGAGAAAAAAGTGAATAAAATGTCTATGCCCCTTACCTCAAAGATTCCACTGCAAAAAAGGCCCCCAATACACCCTAATATTTATGGCAAGACTTTTTGGTAATAGTGAACTGAAAATAAAATAGAAACTTGTTGACTAGGGAATAGCTAAATAAATAGTGGTACATGAATGTCATGAACTATTATTATACTGTAAGAAATGACAAATAGGGATGAAGGAAAATAAAATGTAACAAATTATACAAGAAAATAATAGATATCCACTAATGTAAGACTATTTGTTGTCTGAGATAAGAGATGCCTGTAACTTTCTATTGCTGGTTATCTCAACTCAATCTTAAAACAGATCTCTTTAATATTTGTACATGTATTTAATAATGTCCTTTTCTTCCCTGTTCTTTAATAGGGAATGTTTTCTCAGTCTGATAATAAAGCCTTCCAGTTATATTCCAAATAATTCCCCTTTCTCATTTTAATAATTCCTCCTTCCTCTAATCTTACCTCTTTGGATAAAAGGTTTTATTTATTTATCTTCAATTGCTATAAGATACTACTGATTGGTACTCCAAACAAGACTGAAAAGTTATATAGTAAAAAATGCTCCCTAAGAAGTAGCAAGAGGGGCGGCCAGGTAGCACAGCGAGTAAGAGCACCGGCTCCAGTGTTGAGAGGACCTGGAGATCGAATCCGGGCTCAGACACTTAGCACCCACCCAGAAACACCTGGCCGTGTAACCTTGAGCAAGTTACTTAACCCCAATTGCTTAGGGGCGGCCAGGTGGCTCAGCGAGTAAGAGCACCGGCTCCAGTGTCGGGATGACCTGGATCAAATCCGGGCTCAGATACTCAGCACCACACCTAGAAATAACTGGCTGTGTAACCTTGAGCAAGTTACTTAACCCCAATTGCTTTAAAAAAAAGAAGTAGCAAGAAGAGATAAGGTTTTATTAAATGAACAATACAAAGATATAGAAAAAAAAAACAATGGAATGGAAAAAATGAAATTTCTTTTAAAAATTAGAGATACCAAAGGAAAGTTTCATGCAAAATGGGCATGATTAAATACAAAAATGGTAGGGATTCAACAGAAGCAGAAAAGATTAAGAAAAAGAGGGAAGAATGCCCCAAAGAACTTTATAAGGAAGATCTTAACATCGCTGGTAACCATAATGGTGTGGTTCCTAGTCTAGATTCAGACTTCCTGGAGAATGAAGTCAAGTGAACCTTAGGAAACACTGCTAAAAATAAAGTTAATGGAGGTGATGGAATTCCACCTGAAATTTTTAAAATCCTAAAAGATGTTATTAAAAGTGCTACACTCAATATGACAGCAAAATTTGAAAACTCAAGAATGGCCACTGAATTGTAAAAGATCAATTTATGTCTCAGTCCTAAAAAAGGACAATGCCAAGGAATGTTTAAATGACTGAATGATTGCACTTATTTCAAACACCAGCAAGATTATGGTTAAGATTGTGAAAGCCAGGCTTCAGCAATATATGAACTGAAAATTACCAGAAAACATGCTGGTTTTTGAAGAAGCAGAGGAACTACAGACTAAATTGCCAACAATCCCTGGATTATGGAGAAAGCAAGGGAGTCCTGGAAAAATCTACTTCTGCTTCATTGACTACACTAAAAGCCTTTGTATGGATCATGACAAAATGTGGCAAGTCCTCAAAATGATTGGAGAACCAGATCATCTTACTTTTTCCCTGAGGAATCTGTATGGGGGCTGGGAAGCAACATTCTAAACTGTGTCAGGATGCTTTTTTTGTCTTTAGAGGCAGCAAAATGGTGCATTACAGAGTGCTGAACTTGGAATAAATAAGACCTGAGTTCAAATGCTGCTTCAAACAATTACTAGCTGCATGACCCTGGGAAAACAATTTAACCTCTATGATTCATTTTCCTTTTCTGTAAAATCAGGATAATACTATCACTTACCTCCCAAGGTTGTTGTGAGGAAAAATGAAATATAAAAAAAAGAAAAACATGTGTAGAGCCCTTTGTTAACCTTGAAGGACTATATAAGTGCCAGTTATTATTGTTATTATTATTACCCTATATTGTAGAACAACTTCTTGTTGACCAACTTGTTGCTGTCAGACAACCTGCTATAAAATAGTCCATTGTCAAATTCTTATGGAAGGTCAACTGGCTTTGTGTCTAGCTGTTGCCGAACTTGCTGTCATTCACTCTCTGATAAATTCAACTATTGTGCATCTTTCTGAAGGGCATTTGTTATAGATTGATTTTCTGCCTAAAGATTCAAAGCTTATTTGCCTAAATGTAAAGTACCCAGAGAAATGACGGTTGTGATCAAGGTGACTGACAACTTTGATGACCAGATGCATCACATTGGTTCTTCTATGTCCTATTTCTACTTAGTTGTTTATTCTCCTTTAACTCACTGATAACCTCTTGCCATGTGTACAGTAGGAAATTTACAAAACCCTGGTAGTGGTTGTCTGGGTAGAGGTTCAATCCTCTAGTAACTGGTTGACTAAGAATGCCCCTGTATCAGGCACAAGTTTATTTAATCTTGTTCTTACCCTTAATAGTCTGTCATCCCTAAAGTATTGTCCATATTTCCTAGGCATTCTATAGGCATGTAGTATGCTGGTTCTTTTCTTTCACATCCAGTGAGAAAAATGAGGTTTGATTTCTAATCTGATGCACTTGAAATAAAATTGCCAGGAAGTGAGATGAGGTCTGGCTTTGAGTAGAGATTTTTCTTTTTGCTTTCTGGAGGGCAATTGGGGTAAGTGACTTGCCCAAAGTCACACAGTTAGTAAGCGTGTCAAGTGTCTGAGGCTGGATGTGTACTCAGGTCCTCCTGACTTCAGGGACAATGCTCTATTCACTGGGCCACCTAGCCACCCTGAGTAGAGATGTTTTTTTTGCATGTAAAGTTGAACAATAATGCTAATGTATTTTTTTCATAAAATAAATTTACACTTGCATGGTTAAATAACTAAATGCTGACAAAATCCCTTAAAACCCAAAAGATGGGCATTTTTATTCCCAGGTTGTAGGTAAGGAAATTAATTTTTAGAGATGTCATGTGACTTGTTGAAAATCATTCAATCAATAAGTGACTCAGAAGATTTTGTGACTTCAAATTCAGAGTTTTTCAACTACATTCAACTACAGGGTCAAAATCACAAACTTCTTGTTGTTGGGATCCTATTTTGACATAACAAGTTTCAAAATAGTGATAGATCAAGAGCTGGGGAAAGAGTGAAGCATCATGGTGCAAAAAGAATGATAAATTTTAGAGCAGGATGATCTGATTTCCTATCCCTGTCCTGCTTACCACCTATATGCCTTTGGTGAAATAATTAAATCACTCTGTTTCCTTAGCTATAACATGAAGAAGTTGGTTTATCCTCTATTTAGGGTCATGTCCCTCTTAGAACAATTAAATTATCATATGGGCCTGTCTTGAATGATGATGATAGATGCTTTCATGATAATGATGAATATCTTTGAAGATGGACTTTCTAACTCTTGAGTAAAGATTGGATTGGATGAGTCCAAATGGGGAACCAAAAAGTCATTTATTCTAATAAGATTTATACCAACTCTTAGTCAACAATGACTAGTATGGACAACTTCTTGTTTTGGATAAAGAACATGGCATAAACAACAACAAGGAAGGATTCTGCCCTTTGGCCCATGCTTAGGTAGTGGGGTTATGTATAAAAAGATATCGAGTAGGAGGGCTTTTCAGAATCTGGGTACCTTTCTCTTGCAACTCAACAGAAACCTCCATAACCATCATGGTGAACTCCTGCTTCTATGCTCCCACCTGCTGCTGGCCAACATGCTGCAGAACAGTTTGCTGCAAAACAACTTGTTGTAGGCCCACCTGTTGTGTGTCCAGCTGTTGCCAACCTTGCTGTCATCCAACTTGCTGTTTGTTCAACTGTTGAACACCTTGCTGTCAGTCAACATGCTTCAGAACAACTTGTTGAAAGCCAACCTGCTGTGTGTCTAGCTACTGCCAACCCACCAATTGTTGCCAACCTTCTTGCTGCCATCCCACCTGCTGCTAGACAACCTGTTGCCACCCTACTTTCTGTGTGTCCAGATGCTGCCATCCCTCTTACTGTGAAACTACTTGCTTCAGAACCATTTGCTGCCATCCAACTGGTTGTGTTTCTAGCTGCTGCCAACCCTCTTGCTGTTGATTGACTTGCTGTCCAACAAGCTGTCATATTTCTAGTTTCTGCTTACCGTCTTTTACAGAAACCTGGTTTCTGACTTATTTGTTTTCCTACAGTCATTATCTTGCTCATAGTTTTGGCATCTATTTGATGGACTAATATTGCTGTCTACTATTAACTTTTGGGTCATCATATATTTTTTTTAAAGCAATAGGGGTTAAGTAACTTGCTCAAGGTTACACGGCCAGTTATTTCTGGGTGTGGTGCTAAGTATCTGAGCCCAGATTCAATAACAGGTCTCCCGACTCCAGGGCTGGTGCTCTTACTGCGTCACCTGGCTGCCCCTAAGCAATTGGGGTTAAGTAACTTGCTCAAGGTTACACGGCCAGGTGTTTCTGGGTGGGTGCTAAGTATCTGAGTCCGGATTCAATCCCAGGTCTCCCTACACTGGGGCCAGTGCTCTTACTCACTGCACCACCTGACCGCCCCTGGGTCATCATCTTTTGACTAGCTTGCAGACAGTCAACTTCACACCACCTAGCTGCCGAAGACTATTGTTATAATTTTGTTACTGCTGCTAGGCAAGTCAAAATTCTACCATGAATTTCTTTTTAATGAATTCCTTTGTCAGTTAATTCCTTGCCCTATCCATGCTTAATACTCTCTGCTTAGTCACTTTGTCCATTGATGGAGGGAATCACAAGGAGTCAGTTCTTTTCCTTCAATAGAGATATCCAATAAGCTTTGTATCACTTATGTTCTCATATTTATGACCTGTGAACTGAATCTTAAATGGACAAATTGCTAAAGCCTTAATCATCACAACTTTCAAACTTTTTTTACTTCTAATATTGTTTCGAATTTCTTTTCTCTTTTTACATCATATTTACATAGTATTTACATCGTATTTCCTCCTCTTGTTAAATATTCTCATGATAATCACGGCTTTTGTGTTTGTCTCCTAATAAGCTTCATTCATTTGTGTAATCAAGTTTGTTCTTGATTTGTACCATTTTCGTGGTGATGTTGCTGCTGCTGATGCTAATACACTGTCAGCAGATCTTCTATGTCTCTGTACTGATTTATCACTAATAGTAATGGATTTATGTTCATCTGAGATAGGTATGCTGGTGCAATAGAATGAATGCTGTTCTTGGAATCAGAGGACGTGGGTTTGAATTCTCCCTTATAAGGTCCCTTTCAGTTCTAAATCCTCAATCTTATGATGTATACCTTTCTATCCAATAACACACATTTACAAACCAGCTAAATGGGTTATATTTTGAATTATACTTTATATTATTAACACCACAAATGTTGCAGAAACTTGACCCCTCACCTAACTGAGATAAATAAGGATCTGGTTTCTCTATCTCAACTTACCTTTTCTAAGAAATGGGTATTTCTTCTTAGATCTTTAATGCACATCAGTGTGTACATCAATTTTTATGGCATATTCATAACTTCTGCTATTAGGCCTAGCTAAGAAAATAGTTTCCCTCAACCTTTCACTACCTCAGCCAACTTCAATGTAATGAAAACATTTGATAGCACATAGATTATAGAAGTCAATAATGGTGCCACTAGAAATACACAACTATGCAGGGACAGAAACTAATTGTCCCTGGAGGACTAGTATCTCTGGTGTGAGGGCTTGTTGAGTCCTCTTCAGGGCTACTTATCTTCCTTTGGTGACCACTTGTCCCCCAACTCTCCTATGTCACCCCAAGAAGCTGTAGCATTTACACCCACCATACCCCTATAAAACCATTTCTGCAGACAGGCTAAATCAGTTTGAGGATAATAAATAGGCTTTAACCTTGGTGGTGTGTTAGGGGGATATCTATTTCCAGCATTTTAAGACTTCCCTGGGCAGAGTGGGTGGATGATAACAATTTGTTCCAATGGCCATAAAGGTAGCTGAACCAGGCACTGTGGAGTGCTTAGAGCTTGGTCAAACATTAAAGTTGTCAAGGTCATCCACTACATCCCAGGCCATTGCTAATCATCTTGACATCTTGATACTGGAATTTGCTGACTTTGGAGGAGAGTCTGAGGCTGATGACTTTGTACACTTGAATCCAATTCCTGTGCAGGTCAAGATGTCACTCATCATTCACTATTTTACTCTAATATTGTGATGTCATTGATCCTCTTAAAAAAACAAAGAAGCAACAAACAGCAATTCCATAGGAAATGCTAAGGAATCTTACATAAGGGAAATGGGTAAGTTGCCTCAGAAACAGCCCTAAGAAATGAAGCTTTTCCACATTTGTTATCATCACTACAATAGGACTCAATAAGAACAGCAAGAAAATTGACTTTTATATAATGAAATTCTCAAACTTTGAAAGTGAGGAAACAAAGATGGGACAGAGAATTTTGGTGGGGCTCAAGAAAAGGAAAAACAGGAAGGTTTTCTTTTTTTTTTCCTTGGGACCCCCATGGAGTCACAAAGAGTCCAGTACAACTGAATGACTGAAGGACAACAACAAACTGTGTAATTTTAGTCTATCTTTTCAAGTCACATTTCTTAGTGTAGTTGTGATCCTTATATAGTAAAAAAATTTGTTGTTTGTATTTTTAATATATTAACTATTTTTATAAGGGAATTCATTTAAATATTAAATGATGAATTCTTGATGCAAATCATTAAGTTTGTTAAAGAATGATGATTTTGTTTCAATGGGCCATTTCAAGTATATTTCCACTAACTGAAGTTCCTACTGTATCAATAGAGGTACATTTTGTCTTTCTGTACTGATAATTTTGCCTTTTAGAAGGTATAGGAGGTGGTTGTGGAGCCAAGCAATGTAGACTAATGATGAGGAAATTCTTGGTGAAGTAATAGGAACTTAGGGACAATTACAACATTGATTTTAAGCTAAGTAAATAAAAGAAAAGCAAGTACATTTTGGTTTGCACCCCAGAATTGGGTACAAGTCTCTTGAAGAGGGTGAAAGGTGAGAGTACAAAAGGGGGCTTGAAGCTTAACCTAAAAAATTAAAACCAACTATGATCTTGGCAGCGTGTCCCACCACTTTCTATAAAAGTGAGGGAGAAGAAATGGAAGCAGTGTTGGATTTTATATTATTGGGTTCAAAGATCACTGCAGATGGTGAATACAGTCATGAAATTACATTTTCTCCTTGGAAGGAAAACTGTGGTGAATCTGAACAGCATACTAAAAAGCAGAGACATCACCTTGCCAACAAAGATCCTTATTGTCAAAACTATATTTTTTTTCAGCAGCAATGTATGGCTGTGAGAGTTGGAGTAAAAGGAAAGCCGAGTGCCATTGTATTGTATTGTTGGAAATGACTTTTGACAGTTGCTTGGACAGTGAGATGATTATATTGATCAATACATAAAGAAATTAAGTCAGGTTATTTGCTATAATGTTAAATGCTGAAGCTTAAATACTTTGGCCACATAATCAGAAGATAAGACTCATTGGACCCTGGTGTTGGGAAAAATTGAAGACAAAAGGAAAAGGAGATGGCAGAGGATAAGATGGTTAGATAGAATCATGGCAACAATGAACATGAATTTGGACAGACTTTGTTGGGTTTTTTTTAACCAAACACTTATTTTTCATCTTTTAGTTTACATCATTCATTTCCACAAGATTTTGAGTTGCAAATTTTCTCCCCATTTTCCCCTACCCACCACCCCAAAACAGCAATCCCACTGAATATCCCCTCCCCCAATCTGCTCTCTCCCATATCTTCCCCCATCCCCTCTCTGAGTTTTCAGTAGGGCATGGTGGATCTCCATGCCCCAGTGCCTGTATATCTCATTTCCACGTTACATGTAAAATAATAATAATAATAATATGTATATATATTTAAAACATTTTATTTTAAAACTTTGAACTCCAGATTCTTTCACTTCCTCCCTCATCACCTACCCTCACTGGGAAGATAAGCAATTCAATATAGGTTGTACATGTGTAGCTATGCAAAACATTTCCATAGTGGATATATTGTGAAAGACTGACTATATTTCCTTCCATCCTCTCCCACCCCCTCTTGGTTTATTCTCTACTTTGGTCCTGTCCCTTTTCAAAAGTGGGTGCTTCCAACTTCCCACCCCCAAGTCTGCCCTCCCTTTCATTATCCCCCCTTTCTTCCCCTTCCCCTCTACTCTCCTGTAGAGTGAAATATTCTCTTTAGTGTGTGTGTCATTCCCTCCCTAAGCCAAATTCAATGAGAATAAGGTTGACTCATTCCCTTTTGCCTTCCTGTCCTTCCCTCCATTGTAACCATTTTCCCTTACCTCTTCTATATGAGATAGTTTACCCCATTCTGTCTCTCCCCATGTCCTCTCATTATATTCCTCTCTCACCTCTCAATTTCACTTTTTAAATATCCTCTCTTCCTATTCAATTGGTCCTGTGCCCTCTGTCTATGTACACCTGTACACATATATACACATATGTATTCATACACCCATATACCCTCCTATATAGATATATATGTATGTATACATATACATTTCTATTCCCTTCAACTATTCTCATACTGAGAAAAGTTTCATAAGTGTTATAGGAATGCAAATTTTAAAGATCTTCTGTACTCCTAGGTTAAGTGCATCTGGAGCCTGTGGTGGGAGGCTTGTTTTTCAGGAATGCCTACACCTTGGTGTTTTGTGATTGGGCAGTGGGTCAAGAGGGTTGTTACATTCTCTGATCCAGGAGAAGGCTATATAATCCCTGATATGAAACTTTGTTTTGGGGCTCCCTTTGAGAAGTGTTGTGTGATTTGACCAGATGAGACTCTGGGCAGCTGTTGAGAGCCCCCTGGCTTTGAAAAACCCAGATGTTGATGCTTGCCTCTGTGGTAACTGTGATTTGGTATGGATGTAATGTAATGGTTGAACAGTGGGAGGCCTATCTGCTTGAAATGTTTCTGTCTGTATACTGTGAAGTTCAGGATGCTGACCTTTTCCCCCTGAATTAGGTAAGTGATATGTTTGATTGATTAAAGCAAGATTGTTAACCCATTTTGAGTTGCTTTCCTTTAGAAAAGCAGATCTAAGAACCTGTGTTAGCAGCCACCCTGGGGATGCTGGGGTGCTTGCTGCTACAATAAGTTACAATTATGATTTTTCCATGTAGGAATATGAATACTTCAACTTTGACAAGTTCCTTATGATTTTTTTCCCTGTTTACCTTCTCATGCTTCTCTTGCTTCTTATATCTGAATGTCAAATTTTCTATTCAACTCTGTTTTTTTTTTCAGCAAGAATGCTCAAAAGTCCTCTAATTCACTGAATGACCATATTTTCCCCTGAAACATGGTACTCAGTTTTGCTGGGTAGGCGATTCTTGGTTTTAATGCCAGCTCCTTTGACCTCTGGAATATCATATTCCAAGCCCTTCAATCCCTTAGTGTAGAAGCTGCCATATCCTGAGTTATCCTGATTGTGCTTCCACAATATTAAAATTGTTTCTTTCTGTCTGTTTGTAATATTTTATTCTTGATCTTGGAACTATGGAACCTTGGCTATAATATTCCTAGGAGTTTTCTTTTGGGGATCTTTTTCAGGAGGTGATTGGTGGATTCTTTCAAACTCTACTTTTCCCTCTGGTTCTAAAACATCAAGGCAGTTTTCCTTGAGAATTTCTTGAAGGATGATTTCTAGGTTTTTTTTTTGATCATGGCTTTCAGGTAGTCCAATAACTTTTAAATGATCTCTCCTGGATCTATTTTCCAGGTCAGTGGTTTTTCCAGTGAGGTATTTCACATTGCCTTCTATTTTTTCATTTGTTTGGATCTGTTTAATAGCATCTTGATTTCCCATAAAGTCACTAGCTTCCATTTGTTCCAAACTAATTCTGAAGGAATGATTCTCTTCAGTGAACTTTTGAGGCTCTTTTTCCATCTGGCAAATTCAACTTTTTAAGGCATTCTTCTGCTCATTACCTTTTTGAGCCTCTTTTGTCATCTGGGTTAGTCTACTTTTTAAGGTGGTATTTTCTTCAGTCAGGTTGTTGATTCTCATTTCATAATTTTCTTGCATCTTTCTCATTTATCTTCCTAATTTTTCCTCTACTTCTCTTATTTGGTTTTCAAAATCCTTTTTAAACTCCTCTATTTCCTGTAACCAGCTCACATTTTTCTTGGAAGCTTTTGATGCAGGAGTTTTAACTTCATTGTCTTCCTCCTGTTCCATTCTTTGATCCTTTTTGTCCCCCAAATAGGAGTCTAATGTTGCAAAACTCTGTTTGCTTTGCTTACTTTGCTTGCTCATGTTGCCACTCAATTACTTGACTTTTGAACTTTTGCCATAGTAGAACTCTGTTGCCAGAAAGGGGAGTTTTATCACAAATGCTGGGGTATTCACAGGTGCTGGAGGTATTAGTTGGGTGCCCTCTCTGAAGGCTCCGCATGTTCTGGCAGATTGCTCATGCACCCCAGGACCTCCACCCTAGACAGAAATCCATATCCAAGCAGGTTAAAGCAAGAGTGATTACTCCTCAAACTGGTCACTTTGTCCCCTGAAAATCTATAGATCAGGAACTCTGAAGCAGCCATGAAGTGGGTGGCTGCATGACAGTGGAGCCTCAACTGCTTCTGGCTGGGGGGCAAAGACCAGATCACACTCCCAAATTCCCAGTTCCCAAAGTCCACACTGCACTGACCTCTTACTTTGTCCTTAGCATCTATGGGTTGATAATTCTTGAAACTGCCACATCTGCTGGTGATCTGAAGTCCCTCCAGACAGTGGCTGGTCAGGCTGCCCTGAGGCTAAAGCCTAGGGCTCTCACAGGGCTGGGCTCAACTCTCAGAGTGCTACACAAGCCACTTCCTGCCTACATGCTGGGCTATCCTCAGTGGGACGTTAGCTTCTCTGTATCATTTTGTGGGTTCTGTAGCTCCAAAGTTTTTCTAGAGTATTTTTTTACATGAATTGGAGGAGGTGGAAGCCAGAGCCCCTTGGAAATCCTGTTTCTACTCCTTGGGCAGACTTTGAGAGGTAGTGGAGGAGAGAAGGCTTGACATGCTATGGCCCATAGGGTCATGAAGAGTCTAACACAATTGAATGACTGAATAACAACAACAAACTGGTTAAATTTAGTCCATATCAAGTCAAATTTCTTAGTATGATTCTGTGATAGTTGTGCTTCTTATAGGCAAAATTTTATTGGTTTGTATTTTTAACTTATTAGCTATTTTTATAAGAGAATTCAATTTTAGTATGTTCTCCATTATAATAATACTTTAATTTGACCAATTCACTACCGTACCATGTTAAAATTTTCATTTTCCTCAAAAGCAACATAATCATTCTTAGTCATTTTATAAACATTTGTTAAGGTACAATGTTTAGAACTGGGGATAAAAAAATGGAAAGAGTCTCTGCCTTAAAGGAGCTCAAAACCTAAGGGTGAGAAAAGATCAAACCTCTATTTACTGATATGTTATATACAGAATAAATTGGAGATATTCAACAGAGAAAAAAAGCAACAGATATAAGGGGAATTGGGAAAGGCTTCCTCTGAAAGCTTTACATGGACACATTCTCTCAGGGTATGAAACATAGGAGTTATATTTTATACTATTAACTCCATAATTGTTGCAAAACCATGGCTTCTCTGCTCACCTGTTTAAAATATATTGCTTTGGGCTTGACCACTTTCTCACTCCACCATTATATCCTTGCTTTTTCTTCTTCTTCATTTTTTATTTGTGAGGAATACAATTTATTTTTTCCTTCACTCTATATTAAGCAATTATTTATTTTTAACATTTAGGAAAATTTGAATTCCAAATTCTCTCCCTCTCTCTAGCCACTCCCCTGCCCACTGATAAGGCAAACAATATGATACCCCATTACATATGTGAAATCATGCAAAACATATTTCCATATTAGCAATGTCACAAAAAGCAAGAAAAGTAGAAAGTGAGAAAATTATACTTCAATTTAGAGTCAGAGTTCATCAGACCTCTCTTTGGAGGTGGATAGCAATTTTCATCATGAGTTCTTTGGAATTGTCTTGGATAATGGTATTTTTTTTTAATTTTTTTACTTTTTGGAAGGGGAAAGGTAGGGCAATTGGGGTTAAGTAACTTCATGGTCACACAGCTTTTTGTTAAGCTTTTTGTGTTAAGTGTCTGAGGCCGAATTTGAACTCAGGTCCTCCTGATTCTAAGGCCAGTGCTCTATTCACTGCACCACCTAGCCGCCCCTGGATCATTGTATTAATCACAGTAGCTAAGTCTTTCAAAGTTGATAGCCTCATAATATCACTATTACTGTATGCAATGATCTCATTTTACTCACTTTACTTTGTAACGGTTCGTATAGGTCTTCCCAGATTTTTCTGAAACCATTCTACTTGTCATTTCTTATAGCACAATAGTGTTTCATCATAATTATATACAACAACTTTTGCAGTCATTCCCCAATTGATGAACATCCTCTCCATTTCAAATTCTTTGTCACCACAAAAAGATATGCTATCAATATTCTTAGAAGAGCTGCTAAAAATATTTTTAGAATACAGAACTTGTAGTAGTATTGGTGGGTCAAATGGTATGCACCATACCATTATAGTCCTTTGGGCATAGCTCCAGATTGTTCTCTAGAATGTTTGTATCAGTTCACAATTCTACCAACAGTTCATTAGTTACCTGTTTTCCCTCATCCTTTCTAGCATTTGTCATTTCTGATAGGTGTTATCCATCCATCTATCATCTATCTATCTGTCTATCTATCTATCTATCTATCTATCTATCTATCTATCTATCTATCTATCTATCTATCTATCTGTCTGTCTGTCTGTCTGTCTGTCTGTCTGTCTGTCTGTCTGTCTGTCTGTCTGTCTATATTAGACATAGATTTATAGATATTTACAGATATATAATATCACTATAAATAAACATATCTTCTGAAAATTGCTTGTTCATATCTCTTGACCATTTATCAATTGGAGAATGGCTCATATTTTTGTAAATTTGACTCAGTTCCCTACATATTTGGAAAATGAGGCCTTTTCAGAGAAACTTGTTGTAGAGTTATTAATATTATTTCATTGTATCTGATACATTTTTAAGCAAAATATAGTCTCCCTATTTATTTATTTATTTGCTTAGTCTGAAATCAGGATTGTTACTTCTGCCTTTTTTACTTTGATCAGAGCAAAAATAAATTCTGGTCTATCTCCTTATTTTAACTCTAAGTATATGATTTTCTGTTTTAAGTATGTCTCTTGTAAAAACATATTATTGAATTCTGGTTTCTAATCCATTCTGCTACTTGCTTTCATTTTCTGGGTGAGCTCATCCCATTCACCTTCACAGTTATGATTACTAACTGTATTTCCCTCTCCTTCTCTTTCTTTGTATCCTGTCCTGAAGAGTGTGTTTGTTTTGATTTTTATCACTGTCTCCCTTAATCCATTCTCCCTTTTATCATTCTTCCCTTCTCTTATTCCCTTCCACTCCTACTTCCCTTCTGGATAAGACAGATTTCTCCAACAAACAATGTTTGTATATATACATATACGTATATGTACATATGTACTTATGCATATGTGTATGTATATTCATGCACACAATATACATACACACATATGTATATATACATATTCAAAAAGGGAAGACTATATGTATATGTGTATATATCTATAACTATATATCTATAGTCTTCCCTTTTTGAAGCAATTCCCGTAAGAGTGAGGTTCAAGTGTTGCTCTCTACCCTTCCTGATTTTCCTCTTCATTTTAAAGGATCTTCCTTGCATGCCTCTATTTTTGTGAGATGATTTTACCCATTATTACTCTCCCTTCTACACTCTTCCAGTGCATTCCTCTTTCTCACTCCTTCATTTTTTTTGGAAATCATCCCAACATAATTGACTCACATTCATGCCCTCTGTCTTTGGAGAGTTTTTCTAACTACAAAATCTAACTGTAGATTTATTCTAACTAATAATGATAAAGTTCTTAGGGGTCACATGAATTATCTTTCCATGTAGGAATGTAAACAGTTTAACCTTATTGAGTACCTTATGTTTTCTCTTTCATGTTTACCTTTTCTATGCTTCTCTTAAGTCTTGTGTTCGGCTATCAAAATTTCTAATTAGCTCTGATCTTTTCATTGGGAATCCTTGAAAGTCCTCTGTTTCATTAAATGTCTATTTTTTCCCCTGAAGGATTATACTCAATTTTTCTGGGTAGATTGTCCTTGGTTATAATTATAATTTCTTTGCCTTCTGGAATATCATATTCTAAGCTCTTTGTTCGTTTAACATGGAATCTGCTAAAGATTGTGTGATCCTGATTGTGCTTCCATGGTATCTGAATGGCTTCTTTCTGGTTGCTTATGGTATTTTCTCCTTGACACGAGAGCTTTGACTATACTATTCCTGGGAGTTTTCGTTTTGGGACTTCTTTTAGGAGGTATTCAGTGAATTCTTTAATTTTCTACTTTCTGTTTTTTGGATGTCAGACATCTTGTACATCAGTTTTCTTTGATAATTTCTCAAAATATAATGACTAGGTTCTTTTTTTGATCATGGATTTAAGGTGGTCCAATAATTCTTAAATTAACTCTTCTTAATCTACTTTCCAGGTCAGCTGCTTTTTTCCCCTGATGAGATATCCCACATTTTATTCTATTTTTTCATTCTTTTTACTTTTAAAATTATTTCTTGATGTCCCATTCAGTCATTATCTTCTACTTACTCAGTTAAAATTTGTAAGGATTATTTTCCTTAGTGAGCTTTTATGTGTTCTTCCACTTGGCCAATTTTGCTTTTTAAGGAATTCTTTTCTCCAATGAATTTTTGTACCTCTTTTATTAGGTCAATTCTATTTATTTTATTTTATTTTTGCTTTTTGGAGGGCAATTGGGGTTAAGTAACTTGCCCAAGGTCACACGGCTAGGATTTTTTTGTGTGTGTGTGCTAAGTGTCTGAGGCCTGATCTGAACTCAGGTCCTCCTGACTCCAGGGCTGGCTCTTTACTCACTATGCCACCTAGCCGCCCCAATTCTGTTTTTAAGGTATTATTTTCTTCAATATTTTTTGTGCCTCTTTTTACCAAGCTAATATTTCTCTTTTCATAATTTTCTTGTATCACTTTCCCCTATCACTTGTATCATATTTCCCCTACCACTCTTATCCTTTCTTCACATCTCTCAGGAATTCTTTTTGGGAAACTCCAAAGCAACAAAAACTTTCTACAAAACTCCTTTTTGCTCTGGAACTGTGATCAAGGCCCCTACTTTCTAGTAGTTACAAGTGCTTCTCTGCCATGGAACTATCACCATGGCTCCTGATTCATTGTGGCTGATCAGAAGCATTCCTGTCTATCTCAGAATTAAGACCAGAGATGCATATGGACAATAGAGTTGCCATCCAGTATTAGGTCCTATACCCAGTGCCAGCAACAGATCCCTTGTAATCTCTTTCTGACCAGTTGCCAGCTCCCTTACTATCTCTGGGTTGAGAGTTCCTGAAGCTGCTACTGTTGTTCTAATGTTCATCTTTAAAGCCCACCACTTGTGATGCCACCACATGCACTTTGGACCACTCCCCACCTCTGTGTCACAGAATTCTCCTGCCAGCCCACCAAGTTGTCTTAGCCTAGAAAAATATCTTATCGTGACCTTTTGTTTGCTCTGTCACTCCAGAATTCGATTTGATGCATTATTTTAACATTATTTGGAGGGTATCATTGGGAGAGTTTGACTGGTTACCTACCTCTACTATGCCATCTTGGCTCAGCCCCTTTTACTTCACTCTCATTCCTGCCTTTTTATCCCTCTCAAGACTATTTGGATTGTTTGATTATTAATCAAAACAATGCTACAATTAAAAAAATCCTTTCACCCATGGTGAATTTGATATTGACTAACTAATCACAATTCTAAAGCTCTTATAAATTATATGAATTTTAAATAGTATTTTATTTCTTCCAATTACATGTAAAAATAATTTTTGGCATTCATTTTATAAAATAAAATTTTCAGTTCTAAATTTTGTCCCTTCATCTGTCCCCTCTCACCTCCCTAAGAGAGTAAGCAATTTGATATGGATTATATATGTACAAAAATTATATGAATTAATTTGATGTGTGGCTTTAGTTTTGTGAATTTGTTTGTTTCACATTTCTGTTGGTACTTCTCACCATAATATTATCAAAATTATATGCATTTTTAAATGACAATTTTTTTAATAACACATACTTACCAAAAATTCTGGGAAATCAATTTGATGGTGAAATTCTGAGATGTAACTTTTACTATAGTTGGTAGAAGTTTTTCAGTTCTTATTTTTGACAAATATGATGTGTATTTAACTTGTTTTTGGTATGTAATATATTTCATAGTGCCTTGAAATAACTTCCTAATGACTGTATTCTTGAGAATTAACATTGAAATATCTAGATAGGGTGAATTGGAATTCCAACACCATTGATCTTTTTTTTTTTTTGGAGGGCAATTGGGGTCAAGTGACTTGTCCAAAGTCACATGGCTAGTAAGTGTGTCAAGTGTCTGAGGCCGTATTTGACCTCAGGTCCTCCTGACTCCAGGGCCAGTGCTCTTTCACTGTGCCCCCTAGCTGCCCAAACCACTGATCTTTTATGAATTGTGTTGATATGAAATCTACTCCTCTTTTTCAATATTTCCATAAAATTTTCTTCTACATATATTTATAATATAGTAATCAGATTCTTTTGTTCACTATGATTTTTGCATAATAACACAAGTGCAGAATCATTCATAGCAGAGAGTTATGCATGCTACCTCACTTCCTGAATCCTTTGGGAGTCAGGGGAATGGTGGATTAATGAGAGGATTTCTTTGCATTTTAGCAACCATAAAAAATGGATACCCTAGATCATCTGTATGATGCCAGAGAGAAATTTAATAAGGAAATGCACTGATAGTAGGGGCAGGAGAAAATGTGCAGAGGTTTTTTAATTTATTTATTTTTTTGGTAACCACTATTCCTTCCAGTTACCTGGCACATAGTATGATTCCAAGCTCTATTTCTTTGCAAATGGTATCACATGGGATTTTAATATTTTTCCTGTTTTGAGGATTTTTTTCTTTTATTTCTTTAACCATTTTTCTTTGCTATTCAGCAAGTTTTCATTATTGAAACAGGAGATACATTTGGAACATTTGGCTTAGTAAATATTTGTCCATTTAATATTTTTGAATTTTGAAATGATTTTCCTCCATTATTCTTATTCTTTGCTGTAAGATTTCATTTCTCATGTTGATTTTTCTTTCACTTAGGTATTCATTTTCAAAACATTTTTTCCAGTCCTGATATTTTAAAACCTTGTTTTCTTATTTGCATGTGCTCCACTCCACCTTGGTTATTGATAGCTTTACTAGTGGATAGAAAGGTGACCTCAGCATCAGAAAAACCTAGTTTAAATTTTGACCCCGACACAAATCCAAAGGCCTTTCCTCAATCCTCAATCTCCCTTTCCTCTCTGAGGCTTTTGACACTGTTGATCCCTCCTCCTCCTCACTGATTTTCTTTTATCAAATCTTTTGAGGATCCATTCTCTCCTGGTTTTCCTCCTGCCTATTTGACCATTCATATCATTCTTCTTTGCAGGATTCTCATCCAGACTACACCCTCTGACCTTAGGTGACCCACAGAGTTCTGCCCTTTACTCTTCTCCCTCTATTCTACTTCACCAGGGGGTATCTTCCATGGTTTTAATTATTATCTCTATGCTAATAATTCCCAAATATACCTGTCCTGGACCAATCCCTCTGTTGACCTCTAAGAACCTTCAAGTGCCTTTCAAACATCTGGATGTCTAGTAGGCATTTTAAACTCAACATGTCCAAAATTGAATTCATTATCTTTCTCCCTAAAATCTTTCCCTTCCTACCTTCCCTGTTACTACAGAGAATTATACCATCTTTCCAGACCCTTAGGCTTACAATCCAGGAGTCATCCTGGATTCCTCACTGTCTTTTACCACCCATAGCCAAGCTTTTGCCAAGACCTATTGATTTCACCTCTAACATCTCTGTATAAGCCCCCTTCTCTCCTCTGACACTACCACCCCTGTTGTGCAGGCCCTCATTATCTCTTGCCTGGACTATTGAAATAGTCTGCTGGTAGGTCTTCTTATCTCTCCCCATTACAATCCATCCTCCATTCAGTCACTGAAGTGATTTTCCTAAAGTGCATGTCAGATCACATTATGTTCCTATATATCTCTCTCTCCCCTTACTCAACAAATTCCAATGGCTCCCTATAATTTCCAGGATCAAATACAAAGTCTTCCATTTGGCATTCAAAATCCTTCATGTTCTAACTCTCTCCTAGCATTCTAGTCTTTTTTATACCTTCTGGTGCTACTGGCCTCCTTGCCATTCCACAAACAAGACAGTCCATATCTCAGCTCCAGGCATTTTCTCTGGCTGTTGCCCCTGCCTAAAATGATCTCCTTCTGCATCTCTACATTGGTTTCCCTGGCTTCCTTTAAGTCCCAAATAAAGGCCATCTTCTACAGGAAGCCTTTCCCAACTCCTCTTAGTGCTAATGCCTTCCCTCTTTTCTTTCCTATTTAAATTTTAAATACTTTGTACATGATTGTTTGTTGTCTTCCTCTTAGACTGTGAGCTTTTTGAGGACAGGGACTATCTTTTGCCTCATTTCGTACCTGTGACATAAAACACAGTGGCTAGCGCATAGTAGGCTCTTAATAAATGCTTATTGACTGACACAAACTGACTCTATGACATTTAATCTTGCAGTGTATATTATAGAGAAGTTGTTGATTTGCATTGTTGAAAAAAGGTCCTCTTTTGGAGCTCCCTATATTAAGGAAATTGATGACTTGGAAAAACAAAACCAAACTGTTCTTTCAAGAGCTATCTACTACATTCAAAGATTAAGGTCCAGGAGAGATGTTAGAGGCTATGAAGTCCAAGTTTCTCACTTTATAGGTGAGGAAACTCAGTCACAGAGAGGTTAAACAATTTGCCAAGAACCATATAGCTAATAAGTATATCAAGTATGATTTGAACCCTGTTTTTCCTGACTCCAAGACCGATCAACTTCTTTCAAGCATTTGTGACTCATCCTTTTCTTTTCAAGAGTGTAAGTTGTATTTTCCTTGTCTATGATTTGGTTTATCAATAGTCCCTAGGAAGTAGGAATCTATGACTTTTTTTGCAAAAAGTGAAGAGATTAGAAAAGTTAAACTATGGTCAATTGCCCAAATACTGTCATATTCACTATTGGTCCCAAAGGGGTAGAGAGATCAATATAAATTTATTACCTTTACTAGAAAGTGAACTCAAGTGTATAGGTGATCTATGGATGCTATTCAATAGCACCATTGTTACCACTACCACCACCACCACCACCACCACCACCACTGCCACCACCACCACCACCACTACCACCACCATCATTATTACTTCACAAATAGACAAAGAAAAGTGAGAGTAGGCAAACAAAAAGAGTTTTTTATATGACCAGCTGAGAAGCCCTGCTGATCCAAGGAGGATATTTAAGAAAGAACAATCAGGAAATATGAGATCAAATAGAAAAAATGTTAAAAAGAAAACAAAGTTAAATGGTTACAGAGACTAAAACCTCAGAGATTAGTCCTTTGGATACACATGATCAGATCCTGACAAGAAAAGAGTTGCTTCTTGTCTGTAACTGGTGATTAGAAAAAAAAAAGGTCAAACACAAGGAAAGTCAGAGCTGGTAATGAATGTATAGTAATGAAATAGGCAACAGCCCTATTCCAGCAGGAGACATGGAGCTGATAGCTCATCTGAAAGTAGTTATCAGGTAATGAGATAGAATAGCACTACCTGGAAATAGATGATATATCCAGGGGTGTCCAAGACTTCCAGCAGCAAAATAGTAGAGGAAAATTTGTCCAGTAGGAGAGGGGTTGACAACAAAAACATAGAGTCTGAGGATGGCTGACTCTAAATAAAATTACTGCATAGTTGGTCCAGCAAGTTGATCAATAGCAGGTTGGGTGGCAGTAGTTGGACCCACAACAGGTGGACCTGCAGCATGGTGACCAGTAGCATATTGTTTTACAGCAAGTTGGCTGACAGTAAGAAGGCTGGCAGCAGTTGGATTCATAGCAGGATGGCTTATAACAAGTTGCTTGGAAGCAGACTGTCCTACAACAGGTTGGCTGGAAGCAAGGTGTGCAGCATCTAGAGCCACAGGTGGTGGATTGGCAGCAGCTAGGCACACAGCAAGTTGGTTTACAGCAAGTTGTTCTGCAGCAAACTGTCCTACAGCATGTAGGCTGGCAGCATATGGACTCACAGCAAGATGGCTGACAGCATGGTTGGCAGCAGCTGAGCTTGAAGCAGGTTGGTTTACAACAAGCTGTTCTCCAGCAGACTGTCCTGCAGCATGTTGGTTGGTAGCAGGTGGGAGCACAGTAGCAGGAGCTGACCATGGTTTTGCTGGATGTGACTTTTGTTGAGTTGCAGAGAAAAAATTCTAGTAGTATGAGAATCCTTCTGTTCTGGGACTTTATATACCTGTTCTCAGTGTGTAAAATGGGTCCCATGAGCAGGATCTTTCCTTATTATGGTTTATGCCATGTTCTATGACCTCAGGAAATTATTTTACATACTCGCTTCTGAGTGTCATTATGAATCTTATTAGAATCAGTGATTTACTTTATTCCTCTTCTCAAATCACTCAGTTTGTTCTTTCTAAGGTGATAGAAAATTTGTTTTCAAGAATCATCTTCCCCATAATGAAATCATCAACCATCATTATGCAGAGTGGTCATATCATTTGATCATCTGACTGTGATAGGTCACATATCAGAAGCATGGCCTCACCTCTTTTTTTTTTCTTATTGTTGATGGCTTGGCAATTTCACCTAGTTAGCATAGCATGACAATGAAAACTTGTGACTGATTCCAGAGCATTAAATTTGGAGGGAGAAGTCTAGGATTGAAGACCTACATCATTCACTTATTAGCTATGTGATGTTGAACTTGTCACTTTGATTCTCTGAACATAAATTGCCTTCTCTGTAACATGGAGATAATAACAACTTTCCTAGGTATTTACATGGTTCTTAGAGCCTCTAATGAAAAATCATGCATGTTTTGTTATCACCTCTCCAGAACCTTAAATAACTTTTCCAATGTCCAGTATACACATTTTTTCTTCTGAAGTTGGTCCTTAGTTTATGCATTTATTATGCTTCCTGAATTGTAAACCCCATCATCTCTCCCCATTTCCTTTCCCTCCTCTTAGCCTGACCTCTCCAAACATCTTTGGTTAACTATTATTTTTATTCTTTAAAAAAAATTTAGTCCCTTCCCTTTCTTAGTTCAGATAAATGTAGAATAGCTCATCTTTCTATTGTGGTCATCCCACTCCCATGCACATTATCTATTAAAATGATACTAATTTAAGAAACCCCTTAGTAAGAAGTGTTTTCCTTTTACTCCTTTTCTTATTCTTTATCCCCTCTAAAATCCCCTATATTTAATTTCCAGGAATAGTAATTCTGGAAACAACTGCTTTGGGAGGGGTTTTGTGATGCTTGTCTGAGGTTTCAAGACTATTCTCTCTGCCTCTGTCTCATCTATCTATTTATCTATCTATCTATCTATCTATCTATCTATCTATCTATCTATCTATCTATCTATCTAT
>NW_027187335.1:13532738-13573842 GCF_028583685.1 Petaurus breviceps papuanus
TATCTATCTATCTATCTATCTATCTATCTATCTATCTATCTATCTATATGTAAACATTTGATTTTAAAAACTTTGAATTCCAGATTCTTTCCCTTCCTCCCTTATCACCCACCCTTACTGGGAAGATAAGCAATTCAATATAAGTTGTATATGTGTAGCTATGCAAAACATTTCCATAGTGGATATATTGTGAAAGACTGACTATATTTCCCTCCATTTGTAGCAGCAAGCACCCCAAGCGTCCTCAGGGTTTGCTGCCAATACAGGTTCTTAGATCTGCTTTGTTAAAGGAAAGCAACTCAAAATGGGTTAACAAGTTTACTTTAATCAGGCAGACATATATCATTTACCTTGTTCAGGGGAAAAGGTCAGCACCCCGAACTTCAAAGTACACAGACAGAATTATCAAGACAGAAACAGATCTAGTAGACAGATTTCAAACTGTCCAACCATTACATCCATACCCAGTCAACATCTGGGTTTCAACATCTGGGTTTTTTCAAAGCCGGGGGGATCAGGACAATGGCTTCCCAGAATCCATATCAAATCACAGAACACTTCTCAAAGTGAGCCCCAAAACAAAGCTACACATTAGGGCTTATATAGCCTTCTCCTGGCTCAGAGAATGTAACAACCTTTTGGACCCACTGGCCAATCAAAAAGTATCTACTGAAAAACAAGCTTCCCACCCCAGGCTCCAGGTGCACTTTAGCCTAGGGGCAGGGAAGATCTTTAAAATTTACATTCCCATTACACCATTCTATCCCGCCCCCAACTTGCTCTTTTCTCTACTTTCACCCTGTCCCTTTTCAAAAGTGGGTGCTTCCAACTTCCCACCCTCCAACCTGCACTCCCCTCCATCATCCCCCTTCTCACCCCCTTCCCCACTACTCTCCAGCAGGGTGAGATACTCTAGTGTGTATGTCATTCCCTCCCTAAGCCAAATTCAATGAGAGTAAGGTTGACTCATTCCCTTTTGCCTTCTTGCTCTTCCCCTCCATTGTAACAGTTTTTCCTTGCCTCTTCTATATGAGATAATTTTCCCCATTCTATCTCTCCCCATGTCCTCTCATTATATTCCTCTCTCACCTCTCAATTTCACGTCTTAAATATCCCCCCTTCCTATTCAATTGGTCCTGTGCCCTCTGTCTATGTATACATATACTCATATATACATATATGTATTCATACACCCCAAAACCCTCCTATATAGACATATGTGTGTATACATACATACATACATACATATATACATACATTTATATTTCCTTCAACTATTCTAATACTGTGAAAAGTTTCACAAGTTACAATGATCATTTTTCCATGGAGGAATGTAAACCATTCAACTTTGATAAGTTCCTTATGATTTCTTTTCCCTGTTTACCTTCTCATGCTTCTCTTGCTTCTTGTATCTGAATGTCAAATTTTCTATTCAACTCTGGTTTTTTTATCAAGTATACTTAAAAGTCCTCTATTCCACTGAATGACAATATTTTCCCCCGAAACATGATACTCATTTTTGCTGGGTAGGTGATTCTTGGTTTTAATCCCAGCTCCTTTGACCTCCAGAATATCATATTCCAAGCCCTTTGATCCCTCAGTGTAGAAGCTGCCAGATCCTGAGTTATCCTGATTGTGTTTCCACAATATTCAAATTGTTTCTTCCTGTCTGCTTGTAATATTTTCTCCTTGATCTGGGAACTCTGGTACCTGGCTATAATATTCCTAGGAGTTTTCTTTTTGGAATCTTTTTCAAGAGGTGATCGGTGGATTATTTCAACCTCTATTTTGCCCTCTGGTTCTAAAACATTAGGCAATTTTCCTTGAGAATTTCTTGGAGGATGATTTCTAGGTTCTTTCTTTGATCATGGCTTTCAGGTAGTCCAATCATTTTTAAATGATCTCTCCTGGAACTATTTTCCAGGTCAGTGGTTTTTCCAATGAGATATTTCACATTACCTTCTATTTTTTCATTTGTTTGGATCTGTTTAACAGCATCTTGATTTCTCATAAAGTCACTAGCTTCCATTTGTTCCAATCTAATTCTGAAGGAATGATTCTCTTCAGTTAGCTTTTGAGATTCTTTTTCCATCTGGCAAATTCGGCTTCTTAAGGCATTCTTCTGCTCATTGCCTTTTTGAGCCTCTTTTGTCATCTGGGTTAATCTATTTTTTAAGGTGTTATTTTCTTCAGTCAGGTTGTTGACTCTCTTTTCATGATTTTCTTGCAACATTCTCATTTCTCTTCCCAATTTTTCCTCCACTTCTCTTATTTGGTTTTCAAAATCCTTCTTAAGCTCCTCTATTTCCTGTAAGCAGTTCATATTTTCTTGGAAACTTTTGTCTTCCTCCTGTTCCATGCTTTGGTCCTTTATATCCCCCAAATAGCAGTCTAATGTCGTATTGTTGAGCTTGTTTTACTTCCTTTGCTTTCTCATGTTGCCATTCAATTACTTGACTTTTGAGCTTTTTGCCATAGTAGAACTCTGCTTCCAGAGAGGAAAGCTTTGTCCCAAATGCTGGCATTTTCTTCGCTGCTGGAGTTACTAGTTGGCTGCCCTCTCTGAAGCCTCCCCATGCTCTGGCTTACTGGTCATGCACCCCAGGACCTTCACCCAAGACAGAGATCCTGATCCAAGGAGGTTAAATCAATAGAAGTTATCCCTCTGACTGGTCACTTGGTCCCCCTACAATCTGTAGGCCAGGAACTCTGAAGCAGCCATGAGACAGCAGCTGCTGCTGTGCCTCAGCTACTTTTCCCTCCAAGGTTGGAGACCAAACCACACTCCCAGACTCTCTGTTCCCAAAGATCACACTGACACCTTACTTTGTCCTTAACATCTATGTATTGATAATTCTGGAAACCACCACTGCTGCTGGTGATCCACTCTCCCTATCTCCCTCTAGCCACAATTGGTTGGGCTGCCTTGGGCTAAAATCATGGACTCACGCAGGCTGAGCTCTGCTCCCAGAGAGCTGGGATGGCCCCTTCCTGCTGACCTGCTGAAATTATGGGTCTCTCTTAGACCCTCCTCAAAACATCCACTTGTGAACGGTGGATTCAAAGGTGCCTTGGTATATTTGCAAAATGTTCCAGTTCCCTTTATATAAAATCTGCTCAATATAAAATAGAACAGTTTTTGATAGACTTGGGGTTCTCCAAATTAGTTTACAGAAATAGACTCCAGAAGTCACTACAGAAGTAGAGCCAGTTTTGTGACTTTTGGCTATGTGTGTGGCTATGTCCATTTCTCACACCTAGACCAAGATGGTGCCTCAAGGGTGGTTGTGAGGTAAAAGAACATGCCTCCTGCATCTTTTGTTGTCAATGACTATTTCCTCAGTGGTTTGTAAATCTTTAATAAACCACCTAGATAACAGGGGATTGCAATTGTGTTTTTTTTTCTTTAGAATTGGACTACCATACTTGCCCAGTGTTACTAATGCCCTACATTGCACAATTGTCCGTTGTTTTCATTGCTCTATTCTCCACCCCATGCCCCTTTCCTTCACCTATAAGTTCTGGACCTTGGAAGATTTTCAGTTTTCCAGGAATTGTCTGTTGCCTTCTCATTGACTTGACTTCTTCCCAGGTTACACATTGACATTTCCAAGGTCTTTCTTATTTGAGTCCCCTGAGAGGCTTGTGAGGCCAGATGGTATAGTGGTCATTGAGCTGTTCCTGGAGTAAGGAAGGTGTAGATTCAAATCTCACCTCAAATAATTACACATTTTGTGGCCCTGAAGAAGTTTCTTATTCTATCTGAGTCTCTTCCATGAAATTAGCACCTTCCTTCCAGGGTGGTTGTGAGGCTGAAAATGAGATTAAAAATGGAAAGTGATTTTAGAACATTGACATGCTTTATAAACATGGGCTACTTTGGGAAGACACACTTCTTCTGGTGACTATTTATCCTCCTTTGTCTCTTATTTATATTTGTCGAGAGACACAGAGAAACAGAGGCAGATACAGACACTCAGAGAGAAACAAAATAACAGGAAGAGATAATCCAAGTTACTTGGGATTCATCACAGTAGCAGTAAGAAGGGGAAGTTGGGGAGAAAAGATAAGGGTTTAGAATTGTTTAAATCAAACACATTCACAGACTAAGGGTTTAACTAAGGATGGAAATATTTTTGTATATCGCTAGTAGAAAAATAATTGAATGTCTTGATGAATGTATAATTAAACATATTTTCTCCTTCTCAACAGATAAATGGGGAGGTATTCGAATAAAATACCATAAGCCTTCTCAGACAAGTCTCTGCATAGGATTCAGGAAATAAACTTGCAAAGTACCTGGGACAATTATTTTTATATTTACAGAGCCCTAGTGACTAGGTCAAAGTCATATAGCAGGCAAGTAGTTGAGCAAAAATTTTTATCCTGGACTTCTACCAAAAAATTCAATAAGGTGGAAACAGAGTTACAAGCTGTCACATACATGTTTCCTGTCATGGCCAGATAAAGTCACCATCTACCAAATGGCCAGGAAAAAAGAGAAGGTGAAGACTATTCTTCTGACCTATGATCTGGCATCATGAGATGAATAAATGAAGAAACTATTTGCATAATTATACTTGATGCTTCCTTTATGATTAGGAGCATCCATGAAGACACATTTTCTATTGTCTCTGAAAGAAAAGATTGAATGAATACAGTGGAGGAACCAACCATATCATTTATTCTAATGAGATTCATAGTGACACAGTCAACGACTATTAAGCTTCATAATATTCTAAAGTTATAGGACCCAAGGAATAAACAATGATAAAGAATGATGCTGCTCCATGGGCTCAATTTCACCCTATGAAGTAGGACAGGTATATAAAGAGCCAGAAGAGGAGGCATTCTGACTCCTGGAAACTTTGCTCTGCTACTCCACTGAAACTTCCCCCACCAAGACCATGGTCAGCTACTGCTGCTGTGCTCCCCCCTGCTGTCAGCCAACATGCTGCAGGACAGTCTGCTGCAGAACAACCTACTGTAAGCCATCTTGCTGCATGTCCACCTGCTGCCAGCCTTCATGTTGCCAACCTACATGCTGCAGAACAGTTTGCTGCCGAACGACTTGCTGTGAGCCAACCTGCTGTGTACCCAGCTGCTGCTATCCCTGCTGCCAGCCATGCTTCTGTGACTCTGGCTGCTGCCAGCCTTCATGCTGTCAACCAGCTTGCTGCAGAACATTCTGCTGGGAGACTCTGTGCTGCAGGCCCCCCTGTTGTGGGTCCAGCTGCTGCCATCCATCCTGCTGTTGATCAACTTGCTTTCTAAAATGTGCAGTGATTCTACTTAGAGGTGGCCATCTTCCTACTCCATGTTTTTGTTGTCAACCACTGTACTACTGACCAATGTTCCCTCCTGCATCTTGCTTTTGAAAGTCTTAGACTGTCTTATATATAGTAGCATCCACTGCCACCTAGTACTGCTTGGTTACATCATGTGGTGACATCTTTGCAGGTGAGGTATCAGCTCTATGCCCACATCCTTCCATCTGACACTTATGTGAGAAAACAGAAATATTTTATCATAATCTGACCAAATGCATCCCAAGGGTTAATTCTTGAGATTGGATTATTTTTAACCATTCCATTTTTATTCATTTATTCCTTTTTAAATGATGTTTCTAAAGTTTGTTGTCTTCTTATTTTCTCCTTTTTCATTTTCTTTCTATGAATATTTTTTGATGGTCTCATGGAAGCCGTATAACTTCCTTGCTTATTTCTTAATAAACTCTGCTCATTTCCAAAAACTTCCTTGTTCTTGTAAATTTGTGAAGTATAGATGATGACAATGGTGGTGGTGATAATGCAGATAATACTAATCTATGATTCATAAATCATACAAAGAATTGAATTCTTTGCCCACTAAGAGTAATTGATTTGTGTTGATCTCTCTATACCTTTAGTAGCAATCATAGGCAAATGACAGCTGAGTGATATTTAAATCCTGACCCTGTCACTTCTTTTCTCTGTGATGTAGGTAAGACAGTTGACCTTTTTGCCCCTCCATTTTTCTCATTTGTAAAATGATGGGGCGGGATAGAGGACCTCTTTTCTAGGTCTAAAGCTATGATCCTGTAATTAAGGGCTTACTATGTATCAGGTCTCTGATAAGCAGTGAGCATGCAAAGAAAAACAATAGTCCCAGAGGTAGAGGAGCTTATATTCTAGTGCTGGAGACAACATGTAAATGATTAGCTATATTACTATATGTACATATATGCATGTATATTTTATATACATATGTATATATACATATATGTATATTTAAATACATATACATGTATTCTTACAGACATCCATATAAATGTGTGTATATATTTTGTTATATATATGTGTGTGTGTGTGTGTGTGTGTGTGTGTGTGTGTGTGTATATCTTTAGAGGGATAAAGATAAAAAGAGAGAGAGACAGACAGACAGGGCAGACATAGCCACAGCCACAGTCATAGAGAGTCTGAAATAGAGAGAGACAAAGACATTAAGTGCACAGAAACAGACAGATACAGAGACACAGAGACAGAGAAAAAAAGAAAGACCAATATGAAGAGATATAGAGACAGAAAGACACACAATGAAAAAGATAGAGAGAGACCAATCAAGAGAGAGACACAAAAAGATATCAAGACAGGGAGAAATAGATATTTTATTTTATAGATATATTATTATGATAGATGTATTATTATGAATAATAAATATTCATAGAGACACAGAGACTGAGACAGAGAGACAGATTGACAGAAGAATGACAGAGACCAACAAGGAGGGAGATCCTATATTCCTATCAGAACAATCATAAATAAAGGAATTCCATTAAAAGAAGTATTAAAAACAGAAACTGGGCACCTATGTGCCAGGAAAGTTGTATCATGAAGCTGTCCCCTTAGGACCAAGGTTATCTTAGATGACTTTTATGGTCCTGTCCAAGTTCACATTCTATGATTATTTGACTCTGTGCTCTGAAGATGGAGTCAACTTTTAAACACCCTGGCCTGTACTTCTACTGCAGCAGTGAGGATAAAGTGACAAACGAGAATCAATAGTCCCCAAAGAAGTGCATCTTCCTGAAGTGGCACCTTCTTTGCCACATCCCAATATCATATTCTCTCTGCTACAGTCCATAGTAAAATTTGTTATCTTTTCCCTAGGTTTAATGCCTTAAAACAAACAGAACAGGCAAATTTTGGGTTGGGCTAGCATACTTGGGTGCAACTTGCTGCAATGCAGGTTTAGATAAGCCCCTTTCCACAGAGGAATAAAAGGTGACAGAGCCAGAACAACTAGAAAGATGGATGAGTGCATGAGGGCAGTTTGTGAAATGAAAAGAATTCTAATAACCTTTGGATTTATCCTTATCTAGGCTACCTCATAAAGAACCAGTGTGGGGTAATAGAAGATTGACTTTGGAATTTGGAAGACTTGTTCAGCTTTATGGACTCTTTGGCTCTGGTTAAATCATTTAAGACCTCACTGACTTGCTTGCAAAGCAATTTCCATTCCGCCTTGGTAGAGGAAGAGGAAATTCTGCAAAAGGAATTCCTAAACTAATGCAATTATTGGTGCCTCCTGCATCACCCTCAAACAGGCTATTTATGAATGCTATATTCAAAGGTGCATTGGGTGTGCCTTCCCTTATTTGTATATTTGTAAAAAGTTCAAGTTCTCTTTACTTAAAATCCTCTCAATATAAAATAGAAAATTTGTTAATAGCCTTGGCCTTCCTCAAATTAGTCTTCAACACCAACAGATCCAATTTTGTGTCTTTTGATTATGAATGCAGCTTTATTTCCCAGACCTAGACCAAAAAGGGTCCTCAAGGATTGTTGTGAGGGAACAGCACATGACCCTCATAACCCTTTATAGTCAATGATTATTTCCTCAGTGGTCTGTAAACTATGAATAAACCACATAACTAGGTAATAGGAGCTGGTAACTGCTCTTATTCCTTTAGATCTAGAAGCGGACTAACTTACTTGCATAGTGTTACTAAAGTGCCACATTGAACAATTTAACTATTAAGAAAATGTTTGTGTCGGGGTGGCCAGGTAGCACAGCAAGTAAGAGCACCGGCTCCAGTGTTGAGAAGACCTGGAGATCGAATCCCGGGCTCAGACACTCAGCACCACACCCAGAAATAACTGGCCATGTAACCTTGAGCAAGTTACTTAACCCCGATTGCTTAAAAAAAAAAAAAAAGAAAATGTTTGTGTCACCTATTTAAATAGTTCCAATTGTATCTACTTCCCTTGTATTTCCTTCAAGGTGAGTGATTATAGGATACCCATCTTATAAAATTATAAAGCCAAAGATTTTATCTTTGTTATTTCTCCATCTCACCCTTTTTCCTATACCAGTCAGCTCTGAATCTTGAGAAGATTTTCAATTTTCATGTTATTTTTCTTTTGCCTTCTCATTAACTTTGCTTCCTTTCATATTTCATTTTGGCATTTCAAAGGGCTCACATGATCCTTGACTTATAGATCAATGATTTGAGTTAAAATTATCTTTCATATTCAATTCCAGTTACAGGATGAGGAGAGTGTAAACAAAGCTCAGGGAGTCCAAGGTTTAGTAGACTTCTGTCCAAACTCAGAGCACTTTCCTTTATTCAGACGCTTAAGATGGGATGCTCTCTGCTTGTGGAACAACACGTGTTAGCATTTTGGATAAGCCACTACTCTGGTGGTGGCAGTGCTTTGCATTCCAGTGCAGTGGAAGTGAGTAAAACTTGCCCATCCAAGGTGCTCTGTTCTTGGGAGAGTCATGCATGTAGGGCCCATATCCTACACTTTTTTTTTCTCTCAAATTCTAATCATTCATTTTTTGGGTCTTTACACATAGGAACATGACACTTCTTTTTTCTAGTTTTCCTCTATACCTTGAACACTTGAACCTTTACCTTCTGGCTTTTTTCAAAACACACCTCAAATCTTACATTCTGCAAGTGTTTTTTCCTAGGTTCTCCAACTGTTATTGCTTTCTCTCTGAGATTGCTCTTTATTTGCAAAATTTATTTCTCCTACCTGCTTACCATTAGACACAAGTAAGTATATAAGTAAAATTATTTTATAAAATTTCTATTGATCAATTCTTTTTCTGAATGAAGAGTGCATCTTTCTTCATTGTCTTTCATAGTTAATTTGAATGTTTTATTTGCATTGTCATTCTTAAAACAGTACTGTTGTTACTGTATACAATGCTCTTTTGCTTCTGTTCATTTCACTCTTCATCATTATATGAAAGCCTTTCCATGATTTTTTTCTAAGATCATTGATGTTTACAGAGGTAAAATGACTAGTTCAGGGTCAGGGGACTGGTAAGAAGATGAGCTAAAACTTGAATCCTGGAATTATACTTCCAAATACAGTGATGTGGGATTAGAGCCTTAAGCTCTCACTTACATCCTGTTATAATTAGATGAAGTGATCAATCCACTAATGGAAGAAAAAAGGGGTGAGGGAAAATTTTTCTGACCTATGAACTAGCATCATGAGATGCCCATGTGAAGAGACTACTCTGCATAATGATGGTTGATGCTTCCATGATGATTAGGAACATCCTTGAAGACACATTTTCTATTGTCTCTGAAAGAAAAGATTGAATGAATCCACTGGAGGAACCAACCATGTCATTTATTCTAATGAGATTCATGGTGACACTTAGTCAACCACTATTAAGTTTCATAATTCTCTAAAGTTATAGGACCCAAGGAATAAACAATAATAAAGAATGATGCTGCTCCATGGGCTCAATTTCACCCTGTGAGGTAGGACAGGTATATAAAGAGCCAGAAGAGGAGACTTTCTCAGATTCCTGGAAACTTCCCTCTGCTACTCCACAGAAACCTCCCCCACCAAGACCATGGTCAGCTCCTGCTGCTGTGCTCCTCCCTGCTGCCAGCCAACATGCTGCAGGACAGTCTGCTGCAGAACAACCTGCTGTAAGCCATCTTGCTGAATGTCCACCTTCTGCCAGCTTTCATGTTGCCAACCTACATGCTGCAGAACAGTTTGCTGCCGAACAACTTGCTGTGAGCTGACCTGCTGTGTGCCCAGCTGCTGCCATCCCTGCTGCCAGTCATGCTGCTGTGACTCTGGTTGCTGCCAGCCTTCATGCTATCAACCAGCTTGCTGCAGAACACTCTGCTGGGAGACTCTGTGCTGCAGGCCCCCCTGTTGTGGGTCCAGCTGCTGCTATCCATCCTCCTGTTCATCAACTTGCTTTCCAAAATGTGCAGTGATTCTACTTAGAGGCGGTCATCTTCCTACTCCACATTTTTGTTGTCAACTACTCTCCCACTGACTAGTTTTCTCTCTACCATCTTTTTGTTGAAGAGCTTAGACTTTCTTGTATGTAGGATCAACCACTGTCATCTTCTACTGTTCCGTCACATTATGTGGTTACATCTTTGTAGGTGAACTGTCATCTCCATATTCACTGGCCTCAAATGAGAATTATTTACATTTTATTTTTCCAGTTTTCTAAGGTTCTGGCTTTCCATAGTTGTCCTGGTAGCTCACCTTTCATTCACATAAAAAAGCTATTACAGAGAGGAAGCTACTCTTTTGTGATCATGATCTGATCAGTGGCATCCTAAGGATTAATTCCTTTGATTCTATTCTTTGTAACCACTCAGTTTTTCTTCCATTTAATAATGCTTTTAATTTATTTTGTGGTATTTCTTCTTTATTCTCATTTTTTATTATGAATGTTTTAGATGGTTTCTTTCCTAAGACAACTTGGCTTCCTTGCTTGTCTCTTAACAACCTCTATTCATCTCCATAAACTTTCTTGTCCTTGTAAATTTGTGAAGTACAGATGATGGTGATAGTGGTGATGATGACACAGGTGATACTAATCTATTATTCATAAATCACCAAAGAATCGAGTTATTTTCCCCGTAAGAGTAATTGTTTTGTGTTGATCTCTTTATACCTTTGGGACCAATGGTAGTCAGATGAGTGACAAATGATTTTTAAATCTTGACACTATTAATTATTATCCTTTTGGTCATAGGAAGATAGTTGAACTTTCTGGGTTTCACTTTTCCTCACTTGGACAATGAGGAGCTGGATTAGAAAGCCTCTATAGTCTTTTCTAGTTCTAAATCTATGAATCTATGATCATGTGAAAGAGGCAGTCAGTAAACAAACATTTATTAAGTACCTACTATGATCCTGGCAGTGTGATAGATAAGTGCTATCGACTGACTTGATATCCAACAACCTGCAGTGTTTCTGGTTCCTGATTGCTATCATCTTACCTGGAACCTTGTTCCCAACTTATCTGCTTTCCTATAGTCATCCTCCTGTTTGTGAGGATGATTTGATGGATTAATCTATTTGATGGATTAATATTGCTATCTACTATTTAACTTCTGACTAGTTTGCAGGAAAGCAATCAACTTCACTCTATCTAGCTGAAGAATAATGTTGTCAGCTGCAGAACCCACAAAATGACACATAGAAATTAACCTCCCACTGAGGACAGCCTGGTAGGCTGGCAGGAATTGGCCAGCGCAGCGCTCTGGGAGCCCAGCCCGGGGCCAAGTCAGAGGTTTTAGCCCCAGGGAGGGCCTGGCCAGCCACCGGCCAGAGGGACTCCAGATCAGCAGCAGCTGTGGCCATTTCCAGAATTATCAACACATAGATGTGAAGGACAAAGTGAGAGGTCAGTGTAGTCTGGACTTTGGGACCAGTAAATGAGAGTGGGTGGCTTTTGCCCCCAGGGTGAGAAGGTACTGAGATGCCAGCACAGCCAGCCAGCACCATGTGGCAGCTTCAGCTCCTGGTCTGCAGAGTGTAGGGGAACCAAGCAACCAGTCTGAGGGGTAATCACTCTTGCTTTAACCTGCTTGGATTTGGATTGCAGTCTAGGGTGGAGGTCCTGGGGTATCTGTCTAGCTTGACAGAGCTTGTGGAGGCCTCAGAGAGGGCACCTATCTAATACCTCTGGCAAATTGAGAAAACCCCTGCATTTGGGACAAAATCTCCCCTGTCTGGTGGCAATGTCCTACTGTGGCATAAAGCCCAGGGATTAAGTGACTGAGGGGCAACATGACCAGGCAAAGGAAACAAAGCAGACAGAAGATTCCAACATTACACTCCTATTTTGGGGACAAAAAGGAGCAAAGCATGGAACAGGAGGAAGACAATGAAGTCAGAACTCCTGCACCAAAAGCTTCAAAGGAAAATACGAGCTGGTTACAGGCCATAGAGGACCTTAAGAAGCAGCTAAGAGAAATGGAGGAAAAATTGGGAAGAGAAATGAGAACGATGCAAGAAAATTATGAAATGAGAGTCAACAGCCTGACTGAGAAAAATAACACCTTAAAAAACAGACTAACTCAAATGGCAAAAGAGGCTCAAAAAGGCAATAAGGAGAAGAATGCCTTAAAAAGCCAAATTTGCCAAATGGAAAAAGAATCTCAAAAGCTCACTGAGGAGAATCATTGCTTCAGAATTAGACTGGAGCAAATGGAAGCTAATGACTTTATGAGAAATCAAGATGCTGTTAAACAGATCCAAACAAATAAAAGAATAGAAGGCAATGTGAAATATCTCATGGGAAAAACCACTGACCTGGAAAATAGATCCAGGAGAGATCATTTAAAAATGATTGGACTACCTGAATGCCATGATCAAAGTAAGAACCTAGAAATCATCCTCCAGGAAGTTCTCAAAGAAAACTGCCCTGATGTTGTAGAACCAGAAGGCAAAATAGAGGTTGAAAGAATCCACTGATCACCTCCTGAAAAAGATCCCCAAAAGAAAACTACTAGGAATATTATAGCCATGTTCTGGAATTCCCAGATTAAGGAGAGAATATTACAAGCAGACAGGAAGAAACAATTTGAATATTGTGGAAACACAATCAGGATAACCCAGGATCTGGCAGCTTCTACACTGAGGGATCAAAGGGCTTGGAATATGATATTCCGGAGGGCAAAGGAACTGGAATTAAAACTAAGAGTCACCTACCCAGCAAAACAGTATCATGTTTCAGAGTAAAATATGGTCAATTCAGTGGAATAGAGGACTTTCAAGTATTCTTGCTGAAAAAACTAGAGTTGAATAGAAAATTTGACATTCAGATACAAGAAGCAAGAGAAGCATGAGAAGGTAAACAGGGAAAAAAATCATAAGGAACTTATCAAAGATGAACTATTAACATTCCTACATGGAAAAATAATAATTTTAACTTATGAAACTTTTCTCAGTATGAAAATAGTTGAAGGGAATAGAAGTATATATATATATATGTCTATATATGAGGGTATATGGGCATATGAATATATATGGGAATGTGTGTATATATGTCTACAGGTATACATAGATAGAGGGCACAGGACCAATTTATCAGGAAGGGATGATCTTTAAAAGGTGAAATTAAGAAGTGAGAGAGGAATATAATCAGAGGAGATGGGGAGAGACAGAATGGGGTAAACTATCTCATATAGAAGAAGCAAGGGAGAATGGTTACAATGGAGGGGAAGAATAGGAAGGCAAAAGGGAACGGGTAAACCCTATTCCTATTGAATCTGGCTTGGGGAGGGAATGAAATGCACACTAAATAGGGTATTTCACCCTACAGGAGAGTAGGGGGGAAGGGGATGAGAGGGAGGATGATGGAAGGGAGGGCAGGCTGTGGGGGAGGGAAGTTGGAAGCACCCACTTTTGAAAAGGGATGGGATCAAAGAGAATAGAACAAGTGGGAGGTGGGATAGGAGGGAAGGAAATATAGTCAGTCTTTTACAATATATCTACTATGTTATTGTTTTGCATTAGCTACACATGTACAACCCATACTGAACTGCTTATCTTCCCAGAAAGGGTGGGTGACAAGGGAGGAAGGGAATAAATCTGGAATTCAAAGTTTTAAAATAAAATGCTTATATGTATATATATATGTATATATATATATGTGTACATATATATATATACTATTATTAATACTGTTTTACATATAATTGGGAAATAAGATATACAGGCACTGGGGCATAGAGATCCACCATGCCCTACTGGAAAAGTCAAATGGTGTATGGGAGAGAGCAGATTGGAGGAGGGGATATCCTGTGGGACTGCTATTTTGGGGCAGTGGGTAGGGGAAAAACGGGGAGAAAATTTGTAACTCAAAATCTGGCGGAAATGAATGATGTAAATCAGAAAAAAAAGGAAAAAAAAAGAATGGACTAAGATGTCCTTAAGAAGGACTGTCAAAACATCATCATCATAAAATGAACTCATGTTCCAAGAATGTAGCAATACTAAAATACATAGCCTAGACCTCTTGGTTAACACCTTTTTATTGGGTTAAAATAATGCACATATAGCAGATATTAAATAAAGAAACAATGGCCTCAAGAGGTTTAAAAAAAAGAATATTGCTGTCATAATATTTCTGCTGCTAGCCAAATCAATCTTTGTCTGACTCTTTTTTTGCTGGATTCCTTTGCCAATCTATTGCCTGCCCTGTTTCATCCCGAATATTCTGTGCTTAGTTACTTTATTTGTCTGTTGATGGAGGGAAACATGAAGGGACAGTTCCATCCCCTTGATATAGATATCCAATAAACATATTGTCATACTTATATTCTGCTGACTGGTCAAACTCTTGAAACTTCCATCTTTGCAACTGTCAAACATTTCTTGCTTCTAAAATTATTTTCAGTTTGTTTATTCTTTTTACATTATATTTCCTCCTCTTATAAAACATTCTCATGATCATCAAAGTTTTTGTTTGTCTCCTAATAAACTTCATTCATTTGCCTATCAAACTTGTTCTTGATTTATACCATATTTGAGGTGATGATGCTATACACTGTTAGCAGATCTTCTACACCTTTGAACTGATTTCTCACTAACAGTAATGGATTTAGATTCATCTGAGGGAGGCATCCTGATGCAATTAAATGAATGTTGATTTTGAAGTCAGAGGACCTGGGTTTGAATCCTCTCTACAAGACCTCTTCTAGTTCTAAATCTGCGATCTTATGATGTATACTTTTGTGTCCAATAGCAGGTATTTTCAAACCAGCTAAATGGATTATGCTTATATTTATACTATTAACACCACAAATGTTGCAAAAAACATGATGTCTACTCACCTATTTGAGATAAATAAGGATCTAGTTTCTCTATCTCAGCTTGCCTCAAATTCTCTTTGTATTACTAAGAAAGGGTTGTTACTTATTTTTAGACCTTTAGTGCAGCCACACCTCCATAAAACCACCTTGTCAAACAGGTTAAATCAGGATGAGGGTAGCTGATAAGCCTTAAATCTGTCATTGTTAGGGGGATATCTATTTTAAGCCTGTGTTGACTTCTGGCAGAGTGGGCAGATGAGAATAATTTGTTCCAATGACCATGATGGTGGCTCTGTAAAGCTCTGTAAAAACAGACTCTTTAAAAGCAGGCTCTGTAAAGCAGGCTCTGTAAAATGCTTAGAGTCTAGTCAGACATTGAAGATTCCAAGGTCATCACCGCATCCCAGGCCAGTGTCAGTCATCCTGACATTTGTCCTGACACTGAAATTCAATGTCTCTGGAAGAGAGGAGGCTGATGACTCTGCACAGCTCTGCCTCACTTAAAATCAGTGCCCATACAAGTCAAAACATAACATGTCATCCACTATTTTACCCCCATATCATGATGTCGTTGGTCCTCTTCAAAAACAAAGGACAGAACACAAACAACAACACCCTGGGAAAAATTAGGAACTAAGGTTCCTATCAAGGCACCAAGGCAATGAATAGGCTGCCTCAGAAATAGGACTAAGCAATGAATCTGTTTTGTTAATTGGCATCACCACATGAAGACTCAATAAGAGCAGGCATAGAATTGACTTTTAAGTCATGAAGTTTTCAGACCTTTAAAATGAGGAAATAAGACATTATTATAGAGAATTTGAGTGGGACTTAATAGAAGGAGAAACAGGAGAGTTTTCTTTTATTCTTGGGACTATACTACCTACCAACTGTTCCAAAGGAGAAAATAGATGATGACTTTGTTATACAAATCACTGTTAGTTAAATAATGATTTTTGTTTCAATGCATTTTGCCACCAACTTAAGTGGTATTTTGGCCTTTTTATATCAATAATATATATTTTTTCAGGAGATATAGGGGGTGGTTGTGGAGCTAAGCCATTTAGCCTAATAAGGAGGAAGTATAATGAGTAAAGTAGTAGTAAAAGCTTAGGAAGCTAGTGACAATGACAATTTTGATTTTAAACTAAATAAGGAAAAGAAAAACAAGTATAATTTGATTTGTAGGCTAGAATGGACTAATTTTAGTCCGTGTTTTCAAGTTAAATTTCTTAGTATGATTCTGTAATAGTTGTGTTTCTTATAGACAACACTTTGCTAGTTTGTATTTTTAAATCTATTTATTAACCCCGGCATTTTAAATAAGGGACTTCAATTTAAAGGAATGCAACTGAGGTATGTTCAACATTATAACAACTGAATTTAACCAATTCACTACCTAGTTTGCTAAATTTTTCATTTTTCCTGGAGGCAATAAAATCATTTTAGTCAGCCCATAAAAGTTTACTAGGTACTATGCTTACTGTTATGGATTAAAAAAAAAAGCAACATGTTTCTACCTTCGAGGAGCTCACAATCTAATGAATGAGAGAATATCAAAACCTTTAGGGCTAGATAGGCCATATACAGAACAAATTGGAGATAACCAACAGAGAAAGGACACCAGAATTAAGGGGAATTCGGAAAAGCTTCCTGTCCAATCTTAACACCTACACATTTTTACAGGGCATGAAACAAAAGGAATTATAATTTATAGCATTAACTCTGCAAGTGTTGTAAAAACTTGGCTACTTTTGCATACCTGTTTTAAGTATATTGCCCTGGAATTTATCTGTTTCTCACCCCACCATTATTACTTTGTTTTTCCTTCTTCATTATTTATTTGTGAGTCAAATAATCAAGTTATTTTTTCCTTCACTTTATTTTAAAATATTATTAATTTAAAAAGATTAAATAAACAATTTTGACTATTCTAAATACTCAAATTAACCACCAAAGCACTCTTGAAGGAAGACACTATCTGCATCTGGAGAAAGAACTGATAAATAGGAGAATATATAGAATGATTACATATATTCATATATGAACACACATATTTGTCTCTATTGTCTAAGGTATGTCTAGGGTGGGTGGGAAGGGAGAAAAAAGAAGAAAGAAAGGTATATAATTGTGTCATATAAGGAATAGAAAGCTGTACATAATAGATTTACAGTGTCATGCAATGATCTTTTTTTCTATTCTACTGTGTTATGGAAATGCCTTTTTTAATCTCAGAATAAAATAAATAAAATTGAAAAAAATTTTGAGTTCCAAATTTTCTCCCTCTCTCCAGCCCCTCCTTTTATCCTCCTTGTCTTTTCTTATAACCAAATAATATTTCATCACAATCATATACCATAACTTTTTCAGCCACTCCCCAGTTAATGAACATCATCTCAATTTTAAATTCTTTGCCAACCCCAAAAGAGCTGTTATAGCTGTTATATATATAAAATACTTTTAGGATACAGATCTTGTAGTGGCATCATTGGATCAAAGGGTATGCTTATATGTTTTCATAGCCTGTTGGGCATAGTTCCAAACTGTTTTATAGAATGGTTGGACAAGTTCACAACTCCACCAATAATTCATTAGTGTCCCTTCTTTTCCACATCCCATCCAGAATCTGTCATTTGTGGTAGGTATAAGGTGGTGCCTCAGATTTGATTTACTGTGCATTTTTCTAATTAATAGTGATTTAGAACATCCTTTTAATATAACTGTAGACAACTTTGATTTCTTCTTCTGAAAACTAGCTATTCATATTTCTTAAACATTTATTAGCTGGGGAATGGCTCTTATTTTTTATATATTTGACTAAATTACCTACATATTCGACAAATGAGGCATTTATCAGAGAAATTTGGTATAAAATTATTGATACTGCTTCACCTTCAATGAATGTACAGCTATGGTTTTTAACAAAATATAATTTCCATGATTAACTTTTAATTAGGCTATTTTTGCTTTTGTTTTGTCTGAGATTATAATTGTCACTCCTGGTTTATTTATTCAGCTGAAGCAAAAAAAAATTCTGCTCAATATCCTTATTTTATTTTAACTTTAGGTGTGTGTTTTTCTGTTTTAAGTTTAATGTTCTTTCAAGGTCTTTCCATTCATAGATTAAGGTCCAGGAGAAAAGTTAGAAGATATTGAGTTCAGTATTTTTCACTTTATAGCTAAGGAAAGTCAGCTGTAGAGAGGTTAAGCAATTTTCCAAAGGTCTTATAGCTATTAAGTGTATGAAATAGGATTTGAATCCTGGTTTTCCTGACTTCCAGGCTTATCACTTCATTCAAGTATTTGTGACTCAACATTTTCCTTTCAAGGGTGTCAGTTGCATTTTCCTTGTCTATGGTCAGGAGCTTAGATGACTGGTTTTGGATAGCTTATCCATAGTCCCTAGGAAGTAGGGGTCTATTACTTTTTGCAAAAAAAATGGGGAGACTAGAAAAATTAAACTATAGCTAATTGCCCAACCAGCTGTCATATCCATTATTGGTCCCAAAAGGGTAAAGAGATCAACACAAATCTATTACCCTTTCTAGAAAATGAACTCAAGTGCATAGATGATCTGAAGATGGATTAACAGTACCCTAACCATGACTGCCATCATCACGGCAACTACCACTGCCACCACCACCATCATTATTTGTACTTCACAGATTGGCAAAGACAAGGGAGATTACACAAATGAAAAGTTTTTTAGGTGACAAGCAAGGAATCCATGCTGATCCTATGAGTACATTTAAGAAAGATATAATAATCAGAAAATATAAGAACAATAAAGTAGAAAAAAATGCTAAAAAGAAAAAAAAAGTTGAGTGGTTACGAAGATGAAAATTTCAGGAATTAACCCTTAGGATACACTTGGTTAGATACTGACAAGAGGAGAGAATTCTTATTTGTTACAGTTTGGTAATTTGAAAAAAAATCAAATTGAAGGAGAGATAGGGAGAGCCAGAGATGTGGTTATCTGCAATAATAAAATGGGCACAACATCCCTATCCCAGCAAAGAGACATGGAGCTGATATCTCAGCTGAAGAGGGGTTGTCACATAATGAGATAGAATAGCACTAGCCAGAAATAGATGACATTATATCCATGGCAGTTCAAGAGTTTCAACAGCAAGATGATGGAGAAACAATTGTACAGTAGGAGAATGGTGGACAACAAAAAAAATGGAGTCAGAGAATCATTGGATCTAAATAAAATCACTGTAGATTTGGGCCAGCAAGTCGATCAACAGCCAGGTGTGTAGCAGCAGTTGTACACAAAACAGGTGGGTCTGTAGCAGGGTGTCTGGTTAAAGACTTTTATAGGAAGTTGGCTGACAACATGAAGGCTGGTAGCTGCTAGACTCACAGCAGGATGGCAGATAGGAAGGTTGGCAGAATCTGGACATACAGTAAGTTGTCTTACAAGCTGTTCTGCAGCAGATTGTACTGCATCATGTTGGCTGGCAGCAGATAAGAGCAAAGCAGCAGGAGTCTTGGTGGATATGACTTCTGTTGAGTTGCAGAGAAAAGTTCCCAGTAGTCTGAGAACCTTCCTGTTCTGGGACTTTAAAAACTTTCTTTCCTGTGTGAAAATGACCCCAGGAGCAGGATCTTTCCTTTTTATTGTTTATACTGTTTTCTATAACCTCAGGGAATTGTTTAGCATAGTAGTTGCTGATTAATTGTTAGTATTGTTATCATTATTATTGAATTTTATTAGAATAAATAGTTTGGTTGGTTCCTCAACTGGATTTGTCTAGTATGTTCTTTCCAAGGTGATGAAAAAATTGTATTTAATGTTCATCTTCATCACCATGAAAGCACCAACCATCATTATTCTGAGTGGTCCTTTCTTTTGATCATCTGATAGTGATAGGCCATAGATTGGAAAGATAGTCTCACCTTTTATTTTTCTTATTGTTGATAGATTGCTAATTTCATCTTGTTAGCATAGCATGGCAGAGAACACTGTGACTCTGATTCCACAGCACTGAGTTTGAAGGTAGAAATACAGGACTGAAATTCTTTATCATCTACTTACTAGCTATGTTACATTGAACTTGTCACTTGGCTTCCCTAAACATCAATTACCTTATCCATTACATGGGGATAATAGTAACTTTCCCAGGTACTTTGAATGGTTCTTAGAGCATCCGATGACATAATTATGTATATTTTATTATCTCTTCTCCAGAATATTCAATAGCTTTTCCAGTCCCCAGCATACACATTTTTTTCTCTTGAAGTTTACACTTTGTTTATGCATTTATGTTGCTTCCCCAGTTTTAAACCCCCTCATCTCTCTAACTTCCTTTCTCTCCTCTAGCCCAGACTTATCCAGACTTCGTGGGTTAACTCTTATTGTTATTCTCTCTTTTGTTTATTTAGTCCTCCCCTTTCTTTTTTTTTTCAAATAAGAGTTGACTAGCTCAGCTTTCTTGTGCCATCTTCTTGCTTCCATGTACATCATCTATTTCAGTGATAGTAATTGTAATGCTAATGTGATGCCCATTGCAGCTGCTATGAATATGCATATATATTCCTTCCAAGAGTTTGTTTGCATGATATAATAATGTAATAAATATAATAAACCCTCCTCCTCCAAGACAAGTTTATTTGGGACATTGCTAATAGGATACCAGAATGCAGGGTTTAATAAGGTATTCATTACCAATCCAGGAAGCATCAACATCACAAGCATTCTCTCCATCAAAGCTCTCCACAAGGAAGTTTCCCTAGGCAAGTTCTTCCCTCTACCTGCTTCCCTCTCAGCCTGTGTGTCTCTCTCTCTGCTTACACTTTTCACTCCAAGCAGTGTAATATATACTATTTTCAATTAAACACTCAGCACTTGATTGGTTTAGTGCTGAGAAGTTTGGAAATCAGAACTTAATCAGAAAAGTGTGTGGATCCCTGTGGACCAGAGCCTAATTGGTTCTGTGCTAGGGCTCCATGTGAGGCCTGTTAATGGGCAGGGAAGATCTTATATCCATTAACATTTACAGCAACTTACAATGTCCTTAATAAGAAGTGTTTTCCTTTCACTCCTTTTCTTATTCTTTATCCCTCCTTAGATTCCCTATGTTTAATTTCCAGGAATAGTAATTCCAGATACAGTTGCTTTGGGAGGTGTTTTTGATACTTGTTTGAGGTTCCAATCCTATTGTTTCTCTCTCATAACATTCATTTTGGTTTTATGCCATCTTTCTTCTGCATCTACTAACTCTGTTCTATTCCCTGAGTTAATGCCTTTCTGAGATTCTCTCCAAGTTAAAGTTACCCAGACCATTTTACTCCCCTAGGAGTTAGAAAATATCATGACCTCAAAAAGGAAAAGACCTGAGCTTTCTCATAAAGCCTGGTTCTCTGACTTTCACCTGGGTCAACAGGCCCTTCCCAGTTAATTAACTACCCCCTCTTTGTCTGCACCTGGCCCCACCCTAGACCACTATCTAGACCCCTTCCACATGGCCCAGGTCCCTGGAATTTGCCTGGGGCACCTGACCCTTCTAGGTTCTTCTCTGTTACCTCCCAATCATGCTGGACTACTTGGCCACTCCTAGATCCTTTGCATTATCTTTCTGTATATAAGGCCCATCTCTCCCCCTTCCCCCCATTAAATCATTCAGATTCAATATGTCCTGCTTGTCAATATAAGCACTACTAGTGCTCAGATTTCTTAAGAGTCTGGCCAATATGGCAGACTTTTAGAATCAAGCCCACCCTGACTAGTGTTCTAATAAACTTTATCTTTGGCTGAAAGAAGGGTTGAGTTGCATTCATTGGAAGCAGGACCCATGTGTCATTTGCCCTTGAATTTCAGGGTCCCAGCAGCCATAAACCTCAACAGTATCACTACTGACTCTCATTATTGAAGGTATTATCTGTTAAAATACACCATATTTCACTTTTATTTTATTATAATAGAGAAGCAATGCTTAGAGTCCTACAAATTCAGAACACTTGAAGGAAGGTGAATATTATAACTTGAATGTTGAGTATATTTGGAAGGGGGAGAGATGAAAGAGTAGGGAGAAAGGAACAAATGCCTATTATATTTCACGCACTAAGTGCAAGTGCTTTTAAAATATTATCTTGATATTTGATATGAGGATATTTGATCCTCATATAACCTTGGGAGGCAACTGCCATTATTATTATCCCCAGTTCATTGTTGAGAAAAATTGAGGAAAGAGGATAAATGACTTTCCCAAAGTCACACAGCTAGTGAGTATGTGAAATCATGAACATAGATCTCCCAATTCCATGCACAGAGCTCTATCCTCTGAACCACCCAGTTGCCTCAAGAATGACATAAAGTAAAGGGAAGAAAAGTGAAGTTAGAAATAGATTGTATGGGGTTTGAAAAACACTGTAAGGATATTGCTTTCTATGTAGTATCAAATACGAAACCGCTGATAGTTTCTGAAAAGAAAGTTCAATGATTATCATACTTGCTCATTAGGAAGAATAATATGGCTTTTGTACATTTGAGAGATTGTGAAAGGAAAGACTTCCAGGTGTGGATTCTTGTTTGGGGGCTATTTAACAGGTAAATTCCATACTTCTTTTTAAACCAATTGCTATGTTCAAGACAATGTGATAAATGCTACAAATACACAAATGAAAATAAACACAGTCCCCTGTCCCCAAGGAGCTTATTCTTTAATAAACTTCAGTGGCCTTTTTTGCCTTCCAAACTATTAATAATTATGCAAAATTGTTATATGTATATATGACATAATGTTAATACTATACATCATAGAATTTGGAAAATTCCTATATGTGGGGATCAGTGCTAGGAAAGAGAGAAATTAAAAAATGACTCTTCATTGATGAGTCTCAGTGATTCAAAGAAAGGTTGTGTCATAAACAGAAATAGGGAAGCTTTTGGAGGAATGAGTTTCAGAAGGATGATGATCAGAGCCTGGACTTAGGGACAGAAGGGATCAAAAACATCAACTGGTCTGACAGTCTCATTCTTACATGAGGAAATTGATATTCAAGGAAGTTCAATGATTTATACAGGATTGTATAGTTGGGAATAAGAAGAGAGATTAGTTAAATCCAAGTCATTTAACTTGAAATCTTTCAGCCAGAAATAGAAGCAATTGTGAGAATATAGAAGGAGGATGATTAAAACTTCTAAACTCAAACTTTCATTCAAAAATGGAATGGGGTAGCTTGAGAGGTAGTAAGTCCCTAGAATTTCAAGGTGAAAGTGACGTTGGAGATCATGTAATTGAATTCACTCATTTACAAAGTTCATGTAGACAAGTTGGGTGGCTTAGTAAAGGTCACACTGGTAGATCTGGGGATGCAAAGGAAGGTTAAGCTATGGCTCCTGCCTTCAAGGAGTTTACATTCAAATGGAGGGTATAATATGCAAAAAAAAAGTACATAAAAAGTATATACAGGATAAATGGAAGGTAATCTCAGAGCGAAGGCACTAGTGATGGGAGTGATTGAGAAAAGCCTTCAGATGAATCTTGAGGGAAACCAGGGAAACCAAGTGATGGAGATGAGGAGAGAGAGCATTCCACATGTGGAGGGCAAGTGGAAAATCATGAATTGGGAGAGGAAGTGTCATGTTCCTATATGGGAAGAACCTAGAAAAATGGGTGATTGGAAATAGGAGTTAAAAAATGGATCAGAAATGGACATCACCCTCCCCCACCCTCCAGGCTCTGTCATCAACTGAATGCCCAGGGTGGGTAGAAACCATTCTTTTCTACTCCACTGATTGGTCAAGCTCCTCCACCATTGAAGTAGTGGATCATCAAAAGTGCTTAAAACTGTTAATGCATGAGAAGAACATATGTCTTCAAGTGAAGGTAGGTGCTTTCAGTTTTAATGCAATACTACTAAATCTTTGGGTCCCCATCAGAGGTTTCAGTGCTACCCTGGTGCATCAAATACTAACAATGAATCTGGCCCTTCACATCCTTCTCACTTGCTCTTTATAAGAAGAGAGTCACTGAACCAATTCATGTGTAAAATACAGAGCCAGAGCCAGAGCCAGAGGTCTAGTCTATTGTTTTGAGTAGGTTTTTTGATGTTCAAAGATAACAATAACAATAGCAACATTTCTGTTTGTAAAATGAATTACAGTGAGATCCAGCAGCTTCAGAAAGCCAACCCCTTCAGAAGTAGGAAAAAACTGAACAAAGGGAATTGTAATGAACCCATTTATGGAAGTGTGGGTTGGGCTTGAAAACTTCAGGAATTCATCTTCTCCAAGATTGGTTCATGGATCTGTCTAGAGGATGGGGAGAGCAACCTGTCTAGGAAATTCATATTAGAAGAGAATCCAAGAAGGCGTGGTTCATAGAGAGAAAAGAGTTTATAAATGCAAATGATGTGTGTCCTGAGGGAATTAGAAAACAAACAAAAAAGGATTGAAAACTGAGACTAGGATCACACCTCCCATTGTACCATACTGCTTTCATCTATGTTAATATTCTAGAAGGGAAATAGAATAAGAAAGAGTAGAAAGAAACCATTTTCATTTCATGTAAAGAGGCATTGCAAAATAGATGACATGTTTGCAAGGACATCACAAATAAGATTAGCCAGGAGAGGATTCTGGGAAGATGGCATAGTAGGTCAGAAAATTCTAAACTCTCAAGATTTCCCCCCACAAAAGAGTTAAAATATCACCTTAGGGCAAACAAAGTGTGGGTGGAGATAAATAAGAACAGGGGCATAACTGGGGTCCTCCAGGGACAATTTGATAAGATGTGAATAAAAATCTGAAGATGGGGTTTGGTCTCTGTGAAGAGTAAACACCTCCATGCTAGGTTCTGTTTGGTAAGCCTCTTAAACAACAAAAGGCAAGCCCTTTAGTTAGTTGGTTTGAGAGGCTGCCTCAGCCCCACACACCTGAACTTTTGCCCCTGGAATAATGAAGGGAGTTGGGCATTTGAGCCTGGGGAAGATTGAAGGAACCTCTGCTGACCAGGAATACAGATCCAGCTGTGATGCAGAGTGGTGGGGTGAGAAGAAACCAGGCCAGGCCAGGTGAGTGCAGAAGTAGGGGGGCAGAAAGGCTGTGAGCAAGAGGCACCATTTCCTATACCCCAGGGCTAGAGGTGACTATAAATAATTAGGCTATCACCACAAAAAATACACAGGCAAAGGAGAAAGACTCCAACCATAGAAAACTATTATGGGGATAGAGATGACTGGGGCTCATCTTCAGAGGAGAATATTAAAGTAAAGAAACTCCCAAAGAGTAATGTCAAATGGTCACCTGCCTAAAATGAACTTATAGAAGATCTTAAAAAAGACTTTAAAAATCAAATGACAGAGATGGAGGAAAAATTAAAAAAGAAAATAAGAATAATCTGAGAAAACCAAGAATGGTATGAAAGGAAATAAACCAACTGGAAAAGGAGATCTAGAATCTTAAAGAAGGAAATGACACCTTAAAAATCAGAACTGGGCAAAGGGAAGCCATCAAAATGACAAGAGATCAAGAAATGATTAAATAAAATATGAATAATGAAAAGATAAAAGAGAAAGTGCAACATATTATAAAAAAACCAACAGATTTGGAGACTAGATCAAGAAAAGAAAATATAAAAATCATTGGACTAACTGAAAGCTACAATCAAAAAGAGAATCTTCATACAATAAAGCAAGAAATAATGAAAGAAAATTGTCCTGAACCATTAGAATGGGGGGGGGGGAGAGTAGAAATAGAAAAAGTCCATCAATCACTACTTAAAAGAGATCCTATGAGGAAAACTCATAGGAATACTACAGTCAAATTCTAAGACCCTCAGCTCAAGGAAAAAATATTAAAAGCATCAAGATTAGAACTATTTAAATATGATGGTGTCACAATTAGAATTACACAAGACCTAGCAGTAGGGACATTGAAGCAGTGCAGGTCTTGAAGCACAACATATTGAAGAACAAAAGTCTGAGAGTTTATCAAATGCCTAATTTTTTTTTGTTCAAGATAATACTTAACTTTGCAGGGTATGATATTTTTGGTTAGACCCCCAGTTCTTTTGCTCTATTCTCTACTCTCTATTCTGTTCTGGCAGTTGAGTCTAAAATAAAATTTTGAAGAAAAAATAAGATTAGACTGAGAAGAGGAATGGGTTGGGGGAGGGAGATATATATATATATATATATATATATATATATAGGGAGAGAGAGAGAGAGAGAGAGAAACAGATACAAACACACAGAAGCAGAGACAGAGAGAAGAAGAGAGAGAAAGCTAGAGACATTTACAGAGGATAGAGACAAATAAGGACAGAGATAGTAAGAGACACAGAGAAACAGAGACAGAGTACAGAGAAACAGAAAGAAGCAGAATAAAAATCAGAGTTAATCCAAGTTAATTGGGACTGATCAGGGTAACAGTAGCAAGGGGAAGTTGTGGAGAGAAGATGAGGAGTTGAGTTGTTTAAGAAAAACAAAGGCACAGACCAAGGGGTGATCTAAGGATGGAAACATATTTGTGTATTGGGTGATGGAAAAATCATTGAGTGTCTTGAAGAAAGAATAATGAAAACTATTTCCTTCTTCACAGAAGATAAATGGGAAAAATCTAGGATAAAATATTGTATACATTGTCAGACATTGTTCATATATGGAATTTTGGCTTAATTGTTTTTATTTATCATATGGTAAAGTTCCATCTCAGGTGGGAAATGATGAAAATATAAAGACAAAAGATTTTTATTATACATTGGGGATAAAGAAAGGCACTGTAGCTATGATTTTATTTACATACTAACAACAAACATGGGGAAATTTCTTCTACCAATCCAGGGAAGTGACTTCTCTCTAACTTAGAGAGTTGCTAAGACATTGAGAAGATTGGTGAGGAGTCCAGGTTCACACAGCCATTATGAGGAGTCTCACTTCAGGAAAACATATAAAAATGAAATACAGTTTTAATAATTATTTCATTAGATGGTCTAAGAAAACTGTAAAAGTACCTAGGACACATTATCTTCATGTTATGGAGAAGGCAATTGGTATTTATAGAGGTCTAGTGACTATTTCAAGGTCACCTAACAAATAGGTAAGTAGATGAACTAAAACTTGAATCCTGGACTTCTACTTTCAAATTAAGTGATGTAGAATCAGAGTCACAAGTTCTCATTGGCATTTTGTTATAATTCGATGGAGTTACCATTCTACCAATCATTAGGAAAAAAAGAGAGGCTCTTCTGACCTATGAACAGATGATCATGTGAAGAGACTGTCTGCACAATGATGATTGATGCTTCCATGGTGATTAGGAACATCCTTAAAGACAAATTTTATATTGTCTCTGAAAGAAAAGATTGAATGAATACAGTGGAGGAACCAACTAAGCCATTTATTCTAATGAGATTCATGGTGACACTTAGTCAACAACTATTAAGCTACATAATTCTCTAAAGTTATAGAACCTAAGAAATAAACAATAACAAGGAACGATGCTACTCCATGGGCTCAATTTCACCCTGTGAGGTAGGACAGGTATATAAAGAGCCAGAAGAGGAGGCGTTCTCAGACTCCTGGAAAATTCCCTCTGCTACTCCACAGAAACCTCCCCCACCAGACCATGGTCAGCTCCTGCTGCTGTGCTCCCCTCCTGCTGCCAGCCAACATGCTGCAGGACAGTCTGCTGCAGAACAACCTGCTGTAAGCCATCTTGCTGAATGTTCACCTTCTGCCAGCTTTCATGTTGCCAACCTACATGCTGCAGAACAGTTTGCTGCCGAACAACTTGCTGTGAGCTGACCTGCTGTGTGCCCAGCTGCTGCCATCCCTGCTGCCAGTCATGCTGCTGTGACTGGTTGCTGCCAGCTTTCATGCTGTCAACCAGCTTGCTGCAGAACATTCTGCTGAGAGACTCCGTGCTGTAGGACCCCCTGTTGTGGGTCCACCTGCTGCCATTCATCCTGCTTGCTTTCCAAAGAGTGCAGTGATTTAACTTTAAGGCAATACTTTTTGTACTAAACATTTTTGTTGTCAGCCACTCTCCTACTGTCCAGTGTTCCCTCCTGAATCTTACTATTGGAAGTCTTAAACTGTCTTGTATGTAATATTATCCATTGCCATCCAGTGCTCTTCTGTCACATTATGAAAGGATTCGTTGAAGTTGTGTTATCAGCTCCCTGTCCACTGGCTGCAAAGGGATTTATACCCATTTTGTTGTCCCAGTTGGCCAAGGTTCTATATCTCCAGAGCTGTCTTTTCATCTGACTTTTTTTCAGATTAAAAGTTTTTGAAAGAGAGGAAGTTATTCTTTTTTGGTCATGATCTGACTAATTGCATTCTTTGTAACTGCTTAGTTTTTCTTCCTTTTAATAAAGATTCTAATTTACTGTCATCATTTTTTCTTTGTTCTCATTTTCTTTCTCTGAATAGTCTTAGATGGTTTCACAGGACCAGTATGATTTCCTTGCTTGTCTCTTAATAAATTCTATTCATCTGCATAAATGTCCCTATCCTTGTAAATTTGTGAAGTACAGATGATGATGATGGTGATGATAATGCAAGTGATACAAATCCATCATTCATAAATCAGCCAAAGATTCAAATTCTTTGCTCACTAAAAGTAATGGAATTTTGTTGATCTTTCTACACCTTTGATACAAATGATGGGCAAATGGGAGACAATTGATACTTACATATTATCTTTGTGATCATAGGCAAGTTGAGTTTTCTAGGCCTCCCTTTTCTTCCTTTACAAAATGAGGGGGTTGGACTAGAGGGCCTGTAGGGCCTTTTCCAGGTTTAAATCTATGATCTTGTGATTCTATAAAAAGTGACAATCAGTCAACAAACATTTATAAAGGCCTTACTGTGTCCCAGGCACTGTGATATTCTCTGGGGATGCAAAGAAAGGTAAAAAATATTTCCAGTCCTTGAAGAGCTAATATTATTGTGGTGGAGAGAACATATAAATTACTTGGTATATACTATACACTCATATATGCATATTTGTCTATATGTGTTCATATGTGTATATTATTTTATATATATGCATAGAGAAAATAGAGAGAGATAGAGATAAAGAGAGACAGAGGGACAGAGACAGATAGAACAGAGAAGGACATAGCCACAAATAGAGAGCAACAAATACATTAAATGCAAATAGAGAGACAGATAAAGAGAGACAGGGAGAGAGACAAAAAGAAACACAGACTAAAAGGAATGACAGATATGAAGAGGGATAGGCAAAGACAGAGATAGAGACCAATTGAGAGAGACAAAAATATATCAAGACAGAGAGAAATAGATACAGATTCATAGAAACACAGAGATAGAGAGATTGAGATAGACTGACTGTATCAGCAATGCCATATTCACAATGCCTATGGAGATTACAGATATGCTGATATAATTATCCATTACAAAATACGTCATGCTTGCCATATGGGGGAATAAACTAGAAAATTTATTAAGATACCAAAAGACTGAGTCCCAAAACCAGAAAGTAAAAGCCATCAGAGTAGTTATGACATTGGCACAGGTAGATAAAGTAGAAAGCACCCACATTTTCAAGCCTTTAAAACAGAACAGGCTACCTCAGGCAAAGGTCCTCCTCTCCCCACTCACAGCAACCACCCAGCATCTGGGAAGCGCGCTCCCAGCAGCTCCGGCCCCTGGAAGTCCTCAGCAGGAGTCCTTAGCAGAAATTCTGGCTAACTCAAAAAGGGCTTCGCGCTGCCGCTGCCTCTGCTGCTGCTGCCTCTGTCGCCATGGCCGCCAGCCACCGCAGGAACGCTAGTTTGGCTTCCGCTTCCTCTTGCTCCGCTCCTTCCTGCTACGTCAGCAAGTCCAACGGGGCATGGAAGATCTTTTAAATCCCATAACCCTTACACTGACAGAGCAAAGTGAGAGAACAACAGGGACATGGATCCTATATTCTCATAAGAGCACTCATGCATAGGACTATCCCATTAATGGCAGTATTAGAAACAGAGACTGAGCACTCACCAGGAAGGTTTTAGCATAAGACTGTCCTTGCAGGAGCGAGGTTATCTTAGAAAAATTTCATTTTCCTTTCCTACTTCATATTCTATAATTCTTTGATTTTGTGGCTTGAGGAAGGTGTCAGTTTTTGAGCACCATGGCTTTGCTTCTACTGTAGCAGTGAGGATAAAGTGACAAAGGAGGATCCCTAGTCTCCAGAAGAATTGTGACTCCCTGAAATAGCACCTTATTTGTTATCTTTCAATCTCATTTTCTCTCTGCCATAGTCTATCATAAGATTTAAGACCTTTCCTCCAGGTCTAATTCCTTAAAACAAATACAATAGGCATATTTTGGGTTGGCATACTTTGTTCACTAAAAGTAGTGGAATACAACTTGCTCTCATGCAGGTTGGTTAAATTGAGTTTCCTTCCTCAGAGGAAGAAAGAGCGACATAGAGCTAGAATAGCTAGAAAGACTGATAGTCCATATGTGCAACATCTGAAACCAAAAGAAGTCTAGTAATTCTTGCTTTTATCCTTATCTAGGTTACTTACAGGGAGGTAGTATGGTATAATAGTTAGAGGACTGGCTTTGGGGTTAGATAGAAAGACTTTTGGAGCATCACTGTCTCTGACTCTGGTTAAGTTCTTTAAGACCTCACTACCTTGGTTGCAAAGCAATTGCCAATCCGCACTGGAAGGGGAAGAGGGAGTTTTGCAAAGGAAATTCCTAAACTAATGAAATTATGGGTGTCTCCTGCACTCTCCTCAAAAAAAGCATATATGTGAATGCTATATTCAAAGGTGCATCGTATCTGCCTACCCTAGATTGGTACATTTGTAAAAGGTTCCAGTTCTCTTAATATTAAAAAAACCCAATATAATATAGAAAAATTCTCAATAATCTTAAGCTTTTCCATTTAGTCTACAACATAAATAGAGCCAATTTTGTGGTTTTTTGGTCATCTGTGTTGCTTCATTTCCCAGACCCAGACCAAGACTAGGCCTCAAGGGTAGTTGTGAAGTAAAAGTACATGTATCCTTGCATTTTTTGCTGTCAATGACTATTTTCTCAGTGATTTATAAACTGTTAGCAAACCACATAGTTTGATGACAGGGGACTGGGATTGTGTTCTTTTTCTTTTAGATCTAGAACTGGATTGCCTCACTTGCATAGTGTTACTAGCATTCCACATTGGGTAATTCAAATATTAAGATATTAGTTGTGTTACCTACTCAAACAGTTTCCATTAGATCTACATTCCATGAATTCCCCTCAAGCTTATAGGATTCCCATTCTGTCAAATAATTAAACCAAAAGTGAATCTTGGCAGTTATTTCTCTAATTCCCTACTCTTCCTTCACCTGTCAAATCTGAACATTGGAAGATTTTCATTTTTCCAGTGATTGTGGCCTTCACATTGACTTGGCTTCCTTTCATACTTCATATTGACACTTCCAAGGGCTCACATGATCCTTAACTCTGCCTTTCACTTTCTCAATAGTCATAGATTTGATCTAGAATTTTCTTTCACATTCAATCCCTATCACAGGTTGATGATGTTATAAAAAATGCTCAGGGAATCTTGTCGACATTTTATAAAGGACACCAAGGAAGAGGAGATTGTATCTTTATAGTAATATAATGGATTCTTATGAAAAGAAATTAAATCTTTCCTGGTGACTGACACTTGTGAAGGGGTAGTTTATTTCCTCTTTGGGAAAGAGAAAAATACAAAAACAGTAATTAAGAGAATAGATACATTGAAAGCACAAGTGATTTGAAACAATAGAAATAGCTAATTAAATATTTTTGAGTAAATGAGTTAAACAACATCAGAGCACTATTTTACCTGAAGGACCATATGGTCTTTATATCTGCTTTGATGCAGATATATACCTTACTATATATGTTGTCTCCTCTATTTAAAACATGAGCTTCCTGAGAACAAAGGCAGTCTTGTTTTTCTATTAGTGTCCATGGCAGTAGTATAGTGCTTGGCACACAGTAGATGCTTAATAAATACTTTTCAATTCCACTGGGTGCTTTTATTTTTAAGGCACTTCAAAAAATATATTTCTTACTTGAGTCCCATGAGAGATTTGTGTGGCAAGATGGCATAGAATCTAGAAAGCTGTATCTGGAGTAAAGAAGATGTGAGTTCAAATCTCACCTCAAATACTTACTAATTTTGTGGCCCTGGGGAGATTTCTTATTCTACATGAGCCTCCTTTTTGAAGTGAGAATGGAATCATACCTACCCTCCCAGAGGGGTTGTGAGGTTCAAAATGAGATTAAAAATGGAATGTAATTTCATAACTTTAATGTGTTTTTATAAACATGGACTATTACCCTATTACATTTTATTATGAATTCACAAATTTTAAAGCATATTTTTATACACAAAACAAAGAAAGAGTATTCTATATGAAACTGGGAATCTTATATTGCTTTCATCTAAAAAATATTATGTTAAGTTCTATGCTAACCTCCTAAGTTCTCTTCGGCTAGAAAAATGTCTTACCTAATCTCTTTCTTTTCACTCTGTCATTCTAGAATTATATTTGATGTATTATTTTAAAATTGTTTGGAGGGGAATGTAGGGAGAGTTTGACTGGGTTGTTGCCTCGACTTTGGTATCTTTGCTCTGCCCCTTTTCTTTCACTCTCTCTCCTGACTTTTTTGTTTATTGTTTGATTTTCATTCTTGAAAAGGACCATGACCGGGGCGGCCAGGTAGCACACAGCAAGTAAGAGCACCGGCTCCAGTGTTGAGAAGACCTGGAGATCGAATCCCGGGCTCATACACTTAGCACCCACCCAGAAACACCTGGCCGTGTAACCTTGAGCAAGTTACTTAACCCCAATTGCTTAGGGGCGGCCAGGTGGCTCAGCGAGTAAGAGTACCGGCTCCAGTGTTGGGACGACCTGGAGATCAAATCCCGGGCTCAGACACTCAGCACCACACCCAGAAGTAACTGGCCGTGTAATCTTGAGCAAGTTACTTAACCCCGATTGCTTAAAAAAAAAAAAAATATAAATAAAAATATATATATATATATATATATATAAAAATATATATATATATATATATATATATATAAAAGAAAAGGACCATGACCTCAGGGAAGTGATGCCATGACATGCAAGTGAATTGGATTTAAGTCAGGGAGGGCTGTGCAAAGTCACCAGTCTTACTTTCTCCCCCAGAGCCATCTGGGTTCAGTGACCAGATACATGTCAGGACGACTGGAGATTGCCCAGGATGCAGTGGGGGACCTTGACCTTTTCAAGCTAAAGTCTTTAATAGGTCTCAGCTATTTTTTTTAAAGAAACTATTCTCTACCTCATTTCTCATTAAGCCTATATCACTGAATGGGCTTGCCTCAGTCCTGACTTTTTTTTAACCTTTTTATGACCTCAGTGATTTTTAATCTTTAATCAAAACAATACAACAATTAAAAAAAATCCAAGGTGATTTTGATATTGTCCTTTTAATCACAATTGTAAAACTTCTGAATTGATTTAAAATGTGGCTTTAGTTTTGCGAATTTGTTCATTTTGCATTTGAATATCTTTGTTAGACCTTCTCACCATAGCACTATCACAATTATATGGATTTTTAAATTTAAAATTTTTATCTTAATAAAACCAAAAATTCTGGGAAATCAATTTGGTGTTGAAATCCTATGATATAACCTTTGCTATAGACTGTTGAAGTTTCTTTCACTTCTCATTTTTGGCAAAATGATATGGATTTAAATTTTTTATATGTAGTATGTTTCACAGTGCCTTAAAATAATCTGATTGTATTCTTGAAAATTCACATTGAAATATCTAGGTAGGTGAATTGGAGTTCCAATATCATTGATCTTCTGGGAATTGTGTTCATATGAAAACTATTCCTCTTTTAAAAATTTTTATATAATTTTTTTTCACTATATATATTTATAATATGGTGACTAGAGTCTTTTCTTCACTATAGTTTTTGCATGATAAGAGAAGTGCAGAACTGTTCTGCCTGGAATTTCAGATAATCATACATGCAACCTCAGTTTTCGAATACTTTCAAGGTGGGAGGGATGATGAGCTAGTGAGAAAACTTCTTTGTATTTTAACAGTATCTGTGATATGTGTACTCTAGACCACCTGTTCGAAGTCAGGGAGAAAGCTAATAAGGAAATGAGCTGATAGTAGTGATACGTGACAATTGGTGTATGGTTTACGTGTTTTTTTTTTTTTTTAAGATAACTACTATTCCTTCTTGTTCCCTGGAACATAGTACATTTCCAAACTCTACTTGTCTCCAAGTGTGTTCACATGAAAAACTTGTGTTTTTCCTGTTTTGGGGACATTTTGAAAAATTTCTTTAACTATTTTTATTTGCTTCTGAGCAAATGTAGTATCAAATAGGGAACCACTGATAATTTATGAACAGAGAGTTAAATGATCATTGTACTTGTTCATTAGGAAGAATGATATGTTTTTGTGCATATGATTAATTGTGAAGGAAAAGATTTTCAGGTGGAGATTCTTGTTTGGTGGCTATTTAAGAGCTAAATTCAATACTTCTTTATTGACTAATTCCTATGTGGAAGACTCTGTGATAAATGCTCTGTATACACAAATGATAATTAGTGCAGTTCTTTGTCCCCAAGGAGTTTGTAATTTAATAAACTTCAATGGTCTTTATTGCTTTCCATGCTATTCATAATTACACAAAACTGTTATGTGTACATATAGCACAATATTAACAACATATATAATATCATATTATACTAATCTATAATATACATTATAGATCACATTGATAATAATGGTGTGCATAATTAGCAATTAGATGTGTACACAAATGAATATAATTCCAGGCAAAATGTGTCCAAGATGTGATGTTTAAAAAGGCTTGAGAGACAATTTTTGGGTAATTCAATCGTTTTATTAATAATGCCAACATTTTAACAAAAAGTGGTAATTTAGCAGTCTCTCTTAGACCAAAGACAATCCTGGCATTAGGCTCACACTTATACATCCTTTTGGAATAGGCATGTTCCTCAAGGTGGCAATCAACTCTGATTGGATAACAGTTGCAATGAGGGGCTGGACCTGAACTTTGATGATGTCATGTACTTCTTAAGTTAACTCTAGCCTTGGGAAATCTATTAAAAGAATTTATCCAGACCCAAACCTCAGTAGAATACAATAGCTGCCCCACCTCGGTGGGGTCTGAACAAGCAAGTTAGTCCAAGAGACTGAACTTTCAAAGTCAGGACTTTAGAGGAAGGGGGGGGGGGGAAACTGGATCTCCCCAAATCAATGGTTACTAATAATCATTTGTCTCAAAGGAAAAGGAAAGTCATAACTGCCACAGGATATTTGAAAGAGAGGTCACTTTATGCAAGGGGAGGAGGTAGCCCTGAAGCTGTCCAATGAAGAAAGAAAGCTATTTTAACAGCTAGGAATATTGATGAAAAGCAGTACAGAAATGGAGAATGATAGGGGCGGAGCCAAGATGGTGGAGTAGAAGCACGACCCTCCCGCAGCTCCGGCTTCCACCCTCCCCAATCCATGTAAGAAGGGGACTCTAAACAAACTTTGGAGCTGCAGAACCCACAAAATGACACAGAGAAGCTAACCTCCCACTGAGAACAGCCCGGCAGGCCGGCAGGAATCGGCCAACGCAGCGCTCTGGGAGCCGAGCCCAGCCCCACACCAAGGCTTTAGCCCCAGGGCGGGCCTGACCAGCCGCCAGCCAGAGGGACTCCAGATCAGCAGCAGCTGTGGCCGTTTCCAGATTTATCAACACATAGATGCGAAGGACAAGGTGAGAGGCCAGTGCATTCTATACTTTGGGACCCAGTAAGTGGGAGTGCGTGGCTTTTACCCCCGGGGCGAGAAACCGCTGAGACGCCGGCACAACCTGCCAGTGCCACGTGGCGGCTTCAGATCCTGGCCTGCAGAGTGTAGGGGGACCAAGCACCAGTCTGAGGGGTCATTGCTCTTGCTTTAACTTGCTTGGATCTGGATTGCAGTCTAGGGTGGAGGTCCTGGGGTGTGTGTCCAGCTTGCCAGAGCGTGTGGAGACCTCAGAGAGGGCACCCATCTAATACCTCCGGCAGCTGAGAAAACCCCAGCGTTTGGGACAAAAACTCCCCTGTCTGGTGGCAATGTCCTACTGTGGCAAAAAGCCCAAAAGTCAAATCATTGAGTGGCAAAATGAGCAGGCAAAGGAAACAAAGCAGACAGAAGATTCCAACATTACACTCCTATTTTGGGGATAAGAAGGAGCAAGGCATGGAACAGGAGGAAATCAGTGAAGTCAGAACTCCTGCACCAAAAGCTTCAAAGGAAAATACAAGCTGGTTACAGGCCATAGAGGACCTTAAGAAGCAGATAAGAGAAGTGGAGGAAAAATTGGGAAGAGAAATGAGAACAATGCAAGAAAATTATGAAATGAGAGTCAACAGCCTGACTGAAGAAAATAATACCTTAAAAAACAGACTGACTCAAATGGCAAAGGAGGCTCAGAAAGGCAATGAGGAGAAGAATGCCTTAAAAAGTCGAATTTGCCAGATGGAAAAAGAATCTCAAAAGCTCACTGAGGAGAATCATTGCTTCAGAATTAGATTGGAGCAAATGGAAGCTAATGACTTTATGAGAAATCAAGATGCTGTTAAACAGATCCAAACAAATGAAAGAATAGAAGGCAATGTGAAATATCTCATGGGAAAAACCACTGACCTGGAAAATAGATCCAGGAGAGATCATTTAAAAATTATTGGACTGCATGAGAGCCATGACCAAAGTAAGAGCCTGGAAAGCATCCTCCAGGAAGTTCTCAAAGAAAACTGCCCTGATGTTTTAGAACCAGAGGGCAAAATAGAGGTTGAAAGAATCCACCAATCACCTCCTGAAAAAGATCCCAAAAAGAAAACTCCTAGGAATATTATAGCCAGGTTCCAGAATTCCCAGATTAAGGAGAGAATATTACAAGCAGCCAGGAAGAAACAATTTGAATATTGTGGAAACACAATCAGGATAACCCAGGATCTGGCAGCTTCTACACTGAGGGATCGAAGGGCCTGGAATGTGATATTGCGGAGGTCAAGGGAGCTGGGATTAAAACCAAGAGTCACCTACCCAGCAAAACTGAGTATCCTGTTTCAGGGGAAAATATGGTCATTCAGTGGAATACAGGACTTTCAAGCATTCTTGCTGAAAAAACCAGAGCTGAATAGAAAATTTCACATTCAGATACAAGAAGCAAGAGAAGCATGAGAAGGTAAACAGGGAAAAGAAATCATAAGGAACTTATCAAAGTTGAACTATTTTTTTTAAGCAATTGGGGTTGAGTGGCTTGCTCGGGGTTGCACGGCCAGTTGTTGTTTCTGGGTGTGGTGCTGGGTGTCTGGGCCTGGATTTGATCTGGGTCGTCCCAGCACTGAGGCCGGTGCTCTTGCTTGCTGAGCCACTTGGCCAAAGTTGAACTATTAACATTCCTACATGGAAAAACAATAATTGTAACTTATGAAACTTTTCTCAGTAGTTGAAGGGATTAGAAAAATATATATATATATATATATATATTATATGTCTTTATATGAGGGTATGCAGGCATATGAATACATATGTGAATGTGTGTATATATGTTTACAGGTATACATAGATAGAGGGCACGGGACCAATTTAACAGGAAGGGATGATACTTAAAAGGTGATATTAAGAGGTGAGAGGGATATAATGAGAGGAGATGGGGAGAGACAGAGTGGGGCAACTATCTCATACAGAAGAGGCAAGGGAAAATGGTTACAATGGAGGGGAAGAATAGGAAGGCAAAAGGGAATGGGTCAACCTTATTCCTATTGAATCTGGCTTGAGGAGGGAGGGAAATACACACTGAATAGGGGATCTCACCCTCCAGGAGAATGGGGGGGGAGGGGATGTGAGGGGGGATGATGGAATGGAGGGCAGGCTGGGGGGGAGGGAAGTTGGGAGCACCCACTTTTGAAAAGGGACAGGATCAAAGTAGAGAATAGAACAAGTGGGATGTGGGATAGGAGGGAGGGAAATATAGTCAGTCTTTTACAATATATCTGCTATGTTATTGTTTTGCATTAGCCACACATGTACAACCTATACTGAACTGCTTATCTTCCCAGTAAGGGTGGGTGATAAGGGAGGAAGGGAATGAATCTGGAATTCAAAGTTTTAAAATCAAATGTTTAAATATATATATACTATTATCAATATTTTTTTACATGTAATTGGGAAATATAGAGATCCACCATGCCCTACTGGAAAAGTTGAAATGGGTATGGGAGAAAATATGGGAGAGAGCAGATCAGAGGTGGGGATATCCTGTGGGACTGCTGTTTTGGGGGGATGGGTGGGGGAAAAACGGGGAGAAAATTTGTAACTCAAAATCTGGCGGAAACGAACGATGTAATCAGAAGTTAATAAAGCATTAAAAAAAAAGAAATGGAGAATGATAGCTTGGGCTTATAAACAGAGACAGGAAAAGAGGGATAGACTAACAGCCCAGTTTGGTGCAAATGGGGAATGCATGAAGAAGAGTTATATAACAAAAGTCTGGAAAAGTTAGATTGAAGTCAGATTGTGAAGAGCTTTAAATTTTGGGCCAAGAATCAATTATTTTATTTTATAGCTATTAAGGCATCCCGGAAGTTTTGAGCAAGGGGGTGTACCTTGGATTGGTTATTTTTGCCATAATGTGAAGAGTGAATTGTTGAAGAGTGACAAGAGTATTTGAGACCCTTTGGTAAGCTATAGAAATGCAATAATTCAGTTGGATATTAATGAGGGTCTACACTGGGGTGATGGCTGTATGAAAGGAGAAGGGGTGCTTTGTGTGACATTCAAAAGGTAGAATCAACAAAACTTAACTTGGTTGGAATATGATGGCAGGTACTAGGGAGGAGGCAGAATAAAAAAATGACTCTGCAATGATGAGTCTTGGTGTTTTGAAAGAAGGTTGTGCCATCAACAGAAAGATGGAAATTTTTGAAGGAGCAGGTTCAAGAAGGAAAATGATATACTTATTGGATCCTAGGCTTAGAGACAAAAAGAACCAAAGTCATCATCATGTGAGGAAACCTGAAGTTCACATAGACAAATTAAGTGACTTGGTAAAGGTCACACAAATAGATCTGAGGATGCAAAGGAAGGCAAAGCTATGTCAACTGGACTGGAACCAGCCTCTAACATGTAGTGATGAGAGTCAAACAGAGCAGGGTAGAGACAGAAGAATCAGGACACAAACAAGTTTAATTTCAAAGTGAGGAGATTCTTACAAGCAGAAGCCTTCCTCTTCCCTCACAAAGGAGGGCTTAATATGTTAGGGCAAGCCAGTGCTTTATGTACATAAAAAACACCAAGTGGACTGGACCATGATAGAATCATTCTTATATCTTGAGTAGCTCTTCCCATGACAGACTCATGTGTGGACAATGCAGGCATCCCTGGATCCTGTGGGCACAGTCTCCAAGTTGATTGTCTCACAATAAGGTATAGAAGAGGAGATAGCACTGTGGAACAAGAGTACAGTACCTGGTTTGGTTCATTTAGCTATTATAAGAAATAGGGATTGTTAGCATGTCATACCGATGGATGGCTCTCATGTCTCTGGGAAATAGGTGGAGCTCCAAACATAAATCCCTCAGTAAACACCTAGTGTATATATATATATACTTTGCCAGAGGGTGAGATCAACCAGATCTCAAAGGATTGTTGTTATGCCAAGCCCAGGACTCAGCCTGTTTGTTGGCCCTTAATTCTGGGAAACAGGGTGTCTCCAAAATATTCAATAGGCTCCTGCCTTCAAGAAGTTTACATTCTAATGGAGAGTACAATGTGCAAAAAAAATTAATGTATATAGAAGGTGTTTACAAGGTAAATTGAGGGTAATGTCCAAGGGAAGGCACTAATTATGGCAGTGACTGAGAAAGGCCATCAGGTTCATATAGATCTTGAGGGAAACCAGGGAAGCCAAGTGATGGAGATGAAGAGAGAGAGCATTCCTGTTATGGAAGATAAGTGAAAAGGCATGGAGTCAGGAGATGAAGTGACATGTTCCTACATGTCAAGAACATAGAAAATAGATGAATGGAAATGGGGGAGGGAAAAAGCATTGGAGAGAGGCACTATCCCCACAGGTTCTGCCATCAACTGAGCTCCCTGGGTGGGTAGAAAACATTCTTTACCCCTCCCCTGACAGGTCAAGAACTGCAACCATCAGAGTAGAGGCTTATCAAAAAGGACTGAAAGCTGCTGAGCAGAACATCTATCCTCAAAGTGTCTAAGTGAAGGAAGATATTATGAGTTTGAATAGAATGTTAGTAAGTCTTGGGTTCCCCATTAGAGGTTTCTGCACTACCTCAGTGCGTCAAGTACTGACAATGCATATATTCATGCACATTATTCTCCCATTGCTCCATGGAGCCTTTATCCTATTATTGAAATTCTAGAAAGGAAATAGAATAAAGAGATAAATAGTAAAGAATAAATAGAGGGGCAGATAGGTGGCACAGTGAATAGAGCACTGGCCCTGGAGTCAGGAGGACCTGAGTTCAAATCCAGCCTCAGACACTTGACACACTTACTAGCCATGTGACTTTTCAAGCAAGTCACTTAACCCCAATTGCCCTCTCAAAAAGAAAGAAATAGAAAGAAACTTATACTTCATGTTAAGAAGCATTCTAAATTGAGGCATTGCAGAGTAGATGACTTGTTTTATGGGGCAACACAAATTAGAGCAGCCATTCCACACATATTTGAACTGAGAAAAAGGAAGGACTAAAAGTGAGAGGGGGTTGGATCGAGAGAGAGAAAGCAAGACAGAAATAGATATAGAGTCAGAGAGAGAGAGAGAGAGAGAGAGACAGAAGCAGAGAGACAGAGAGATAGAGAAACAGAGAGAGACATAGAAGAGATATAGAAAGACAAGAGTCTGAGACAGTGAGAGAGAGAGAGAGAGAGAGAGAGAGAGAGAGAGAGAGAGAGAGAGAGAGAGAGAGAGAGAGAGAGAGAGAGAGAGAGAGAGAGAGAGAGAGAGAGAGAGAGAGAGAGA
>NW_027187335.1:13573852-13615152 GCF_028583685.1 Petaurus breviceps papuanus
AGAGAGAGAGAGAGAGAGAGAGAGAGAGAGAGAGAGAGAGAGAGAGAAAAGGAGAGAGTTAGACAGGGACAGAGACAAATAAGGAAAGAGACAGAGACACACACACACAGAGACTGAATACAGAGACACAAAGAGCAACAGAATGACAATAAGAGTATATCCAAATTGCTTGGAAGATATTAGAGTAACAGTAGAAATAGGAAGTTGGAAAGAGAAGATAGGGGTTTTGAGTTGTTTAAGCAAAACAAATGCACAGACTGAGGGGTGATCTAAGGATGGAAATACATTTGCATATTGGGTGGTGGAAAAATCATTGAATGTCTTGAAGAACATGCAATGAAACATATTTCCTCATTCACAGCAGATAAACGGGGAAATACCATGAGAAAATATTGTGTACATTGTCAGACAGTATTTCTGGATAGAATTTTGGCTGGATTGCTTCTTTTGGTCACAAGGTTGGGTACCATCTTGGATGGAAAATGACTGATACATAAAGACAAAGACTTTGATTATACATTATTAATAAGGAAAGGGACTGTGGTTATGATTTCATTTATATATTGACAACATACATGAGGAAATTTCTTCCATCAATCTAGAGAAGTGACTTCTCTACAACTTAGAGAGTTGCCTAGACATTTAGAAGTTTGGCGAGATGACCAAGGTCTCACAGTCAATATGAGGAGCCCTACTTCAAGAAAACATATAAAAATAAAACACATTATTTTTTCATAATATTACATTAGATGGTCTAAGAAACCTGTAAAATACCTAGGAGAGGTATTATTCTGATGTTATGGAGAAGGCAATTGCTATTTACAGAGGTGTAGTGACTAGTTCAAGATCATGTTACTGGTAAGTAGATGAGCTAAAACTTGAATCCTTGACTTCTGCTTACAAATTAAGTGATGTAGAATCAGAGTCATAAGTTCTCATTGTTAGTCTGTTGTGATTAGATGGAGTTATCAATTTATTGATGCTCAGGAAAAAAAAGGAAAGGGGAGAGAAAATTCTTCTGACCTGTGATCTAGCATCATCAAATGATTACATGAAGGGACTACTCTGCATAATGATGGTTGATACTTCCATGATGATTAGTATTGTCTCAGAAAGAAAAAAGATGGGATGAATCCAGTGTAGGAATCAACTAAGTAATTTATTTTAATAATATTCATAGTGACACAGTCAACAACTATTAAGCTACATTATTTCCTAGAGTTATAGAAGCCATGGAATAAAAAAGAATACAGAATGATGCTACTCCAGGGCTCAATTTCACCCTGTGAGGTGGGACAGGTATATAAAGAGCCAGAAGAGGAGGCTTTCTCAGACTCCTGGAAACTTCCCTCTGCTACTCCACAGAAACCTCCCCCACCAAAACCATGGTCAGCTCCTGCTGCTGTGCTCCCCCCTGCTGCCAGCCAACATGCTTCAGGACAGTCTGCTGGAGAAAAACCTGCTGTAAGCCATCTTGCTGCATGGGTCCACCTGCTGCCAGCCTTCATGTTGCCAACCTACATGCTGCAGAACAGTTTGCTGCCGAACAACTTGCTGTGAGCCAACCTGCTGTGTGCCCAGCTGCTGCCATCCCTGCTGCCAGTCATGTTGCTGTGACTCTGGTTGCTGCCAGCCTTCATGCTGTCAACCAGCTTGCTGCAGAACATTCTGCTGGGAGGCTCTGTGCTGCAGACCCCTCTGTTGTGGGTCCAGTTGCTGCCATCCATCCTGCTGTTGATCAACTTGCTTTCCAAAATGTGCAGTGATTCTACTTAGAGGTGGACATCTTCCTACTCCACATTTTTGTTGTCAACCACTGTCCTACTGACCAGTGTTCCCACCACCATCTTGGTATTGAAAGCCTTAGGCTGTCTTATATGTAGTGTCATCTGCTGCCATCTACTGCTGCTCTGTCACACCATGTGGTGACATCTTTATAGGTGAGCTATCAGCTCCATGTGCAGTCACTGCAGAGGGGACTTAGCTCCATTTTATTGTTCCAGATAGCCAAGGCTCTGGCTCTCCATCATTGCCCTTCTGTTTGACTCTTTTGTCAGAAAAAAGGGCTGCAACAAACAGGAAGTTAGTCTTTTCTGATCAATATCAAACCAATTGAATCCTAAGTGCTAATTCTTGAGATTCTATTTTTGTAATCTCTAAGTTTTCTTCCTTTTAATAATGCTTCTAATTTATTGTCATTATATTTCCTCCTTAGTTTTGCTTTCTTTCAGTACTTTAGATGGTTTTACAGGACCAACATGGCTTCCTTGCTTGTCTCTTAAACTCTGCTTATCTGCATAAAATTCTTTCTCCTCGTAAATTTGTCAAGTAAAGATGATGGTGGTGGTGATAATGTAGGCAATATTAATCTTTCATTCAGAAACCATCCAAAGAATTGAGTTCTTTGACCACCAAGAGTAATGGATTTATATTGATCTCTTTGTATCTTTGGCACCAAACGTAGGCAAATTCGAGGTGAATGATATTTAAATCCTGGTTCTGTTGCTTATTATCTTCACGATCTTATAAAATATAGTTTTCCTTTCTGGACCTCATGTATAATCATCTCTAAAATGATGTGGCTGGACTGGAAGGCTTCTAGGGTCTTTTCTTAGTCTAAGTCAATGATCCTATAAAAGAGGAAGTCAGTGAACAAACTTTTATTAAGGGCTCACTATGTGCCAGGCACTGTGATAAGCGCTGGGCATGAAAAGAAAGGCAAATATTCTAGAGAAGCTTTCATTCTAGTGGTGGGGATAACATGTAAACAGCTATGTATATAACATAAACACAAACACACACATTCACATACATATACACATAAATTGTAGATAGACATTTATACATATATGTGTGTGTTTATTGAATGTTTTATATATATTATGTTATACATATAGAAGGACAATGACACATAAGGCAATATTGATAGAGATAAAGTTAGGTAGACAGAGACAGACACAGACACAGAGTAGAGATAGGCACTGCCACAGAGAAATAGAGATAGAGAGACAAGGACATTGAGTACACCCAGAGAGAGACAGATAGAGACACAGAGACAAAAAAGAAAGACAGTTATAAAGATAGGCAGATATACAGAGAAAGAAGTGGAGAGCTATAGATAGAGAGAAAAAAAGATATCAAGATAGGGAGAAATGCATACTAATGCACAGAGTCACAGACAGAACAGACAGTCTTTGACAGAACAAAGACAGAGAGCAACAGAGGGTAAGACCCTATGTTCCCATTAGAACAATCATGAATAGAAGTATCCCATAATTGAAAATATTAGAAAGAGAGATTGGGTACTCTCTTACCAGGAAGGCCCCCCCCCTTTTTTTAACCATCATGAGGTTGTAGCGTCAAGAGTAAGGTTATTTTTATTTATTTTTTTACTTTAAATAGTATTTTATTCCCCCCCCCACAATTATATATCAAGAAAATTTTTAGCATTCATTTTTACAAAATTTTGAATTCTAAATTTTCTCCCTCCCTTCATCTCTTCCCCTTCTTCTGAAAACAGTAGGCAGTTTGATATTGTTTATATATATATGCTATCATATAAAACATTTTCATATTCATCTCAGTTGTGAAAGAAGAAATAAATCAAAAGGAAAAAATACTGTGAGAAAGAATAAATTAAGTGAGAAAAATTAGGTTTGATCTGCATTCAGAGTCCATCAGTTCTTTATCTCAGTATGGACATTTTCCTTCATGAATCCTTTATATTGGTCTTGGATCATTGTGTTGCTGTGAAAAGTTGAGTCATTCATAAATGATCATCACATGATGTTGCTGACACTGTGTACAGTGTGTATTTGTTTTGTTTTCTGCTAATTTCACTTTGCATCAGTTTGCACAAGTCGTGTGTGTATGTATGTGTGCATGTGTGTGTATATTTTGTACAAGTAGGTTCTTTCCCCTTTTTTATGATCTGTTTGGAATAGAGACCTAGTAGTGGTATTTCTGGATCAAAGGTATGCACACTTTGCTTGCTCTTTGGACATAGTTCCATATTTCCCTCCAGGACGATTGGATCAGTTCTCAACTCCACCAACAATGCATTAGTATTCAAATTTTCCTTCATCCTTTCCAACATTTATCATTTTCCTTTTTTTTTGTCATATCAGCCATTCTGATAGGTATGAGGTAGTATTTCAGAGTTGTTTAATTTGCATTTCTCTAATTAAAAGTGATTTAGAGCATTTCTTCATATGTCTATAGATATCTTTGATTTCTTCATCTGAAAACTGCCTATTCATATCCTTTGACTATTTATAGGTTGGGGAATGACTTGTATTCTCATAAATTTGACCCAGGACTGTGACCAAGATCCATGCACAGGCAAAGCAAGAGAATCCTGTCTCAGAGCCAGCCAAGAGATCCTTTGTTTCCCTCTCTGATCAGCTGCTTGATCCCCCACCATCTGTGGGCCAAGAGCTCCAGAAGCAGCCACTGCTGCTGCTGTTGTTGCTGCCACCTCTACCACCCCAGGGCTGGTGCCAGACCATGCTCCTCTCTCACCCACATCTGATAGACCTTTCCTTCTAACCTTCTAAGTTGTCTTTGACATTTGTGGGTTGAGAAGTCTTGAAACCAGCACAGCTGCCAGTGATTCAGTGCCCTGAACTCTGCTCCAGGTTTGGTGGGAGCTTGAGCTACACCAGTGCAACCCACACTAGACTGTGCTCCTCTCCCAGTCTGGTGCAACACACACCTTTCCTGTCGATCTTCAAGGTTGTCTTGGACTGGAAATTTTTGTACTAGGTCTTTCTCACCTCTTCATGTGAGATAATTTACTTTATTCTACCTTTCCTTTACTTCTACACCCATTCCTCTCCTTACTTTTTATGTCATTCCATCAATTTGACCTTAAACTATACCCTCTTTCTATGTATATTCCTTCTAGTTGTACTGTTAGTGATCCAATTTTTAAGAATTACAAATATCTTTCTCTTGTGTAGGCACATAAACTGTTTATCTCTATTGAGTCCCTTATGTTCCTCCCATCCCCTTTAATCTGTTTGTGCTTCTCTTTGGTCTTGATATTAGCTGTCAAATTTTTGGTTTAGTTCTGGTCTTCTCCTTATGAAGGTTTGAAGTCCTTCAATTTTGTTGAATAGCCATTTCCCCCCTTAATATATTATTCTAAATTTTGCTGGTTAAGTGATTCTTGGCTTTAGTCCTAACTCCTTTGCCCTCCAGAGTATCATGTTCCATGACCTCTGATCCTTTAATGTTGCAACTGCCTAGTCCTGTGTGATCCTGATTGTGACTCCCAGATATTTGAATTGCTCCTTTCTGGCTACTTGTATCATTATTTTCTTGACATGATAGGTCTGAAACTCAGCTATAATGTTCCTTTGCACTCTTATTTTGAGATCTCTCTCTCTCTCTCTTTTTTTTTTAAGCAATCAGGGTTAAGTAACTTGCTCAAGGTTACACGGCCAGGTGTTTCTGGGTGGGTGCTAAGTGTCTGAGCCCGGGATTCGATCTCCAGGTCTTCTCAACACTGGAGCCAGTGCTCTTACTCGCTGTGCTACCTGGCCACCCCTTGAGATCTCTTTCTTGAGTTGATTAGTGGATTCTTTCAATGCCTATTTTGCCCTCTGGTTCCAGGACATCAGAGCATTTTTCTTTGATAATTTCTTGAAAGTTTCTGTCATGATCCTCCTTTTGATTATGGATTTGAGGTAGTCCAATGATTCTGATACTGTCTCTACTGGATCTATTTTTCCAGGTCAGTTGTTTCTCCCATGAGGTATTTTACATTTTCTTCAATTATTTTTTCATTCTTTTGAATTTGTTTGATTAATTCATGATGTCTTGTGGGATGATTATTTTCCACTTTTCCAATTCTAACTTTTAAAGTATTATTTTCCTCAATTAAATTTTGTACTTTCTTTTCCATTTGGTCAATTGTACTCTTTAGGAAACTGTTTTCTTCTGTGGATTTTTGTATTTCCTTTTCCATTTGGCTGATTATACTTTTTAAGCATTTTCCCAAGCTGTTGAGCCTTTTTTTTATAATTCTCTTGTGTCACTCTAACTTTCATCCCAGTTTTTCTTGTAGCCCTCTTACATGATATTTACATTCCTTTTAGTGCTCTTCCATAAGTGCTTTCTGAGCTTGAGGCCACTTCCCATTTTTCTTTTTGGTTTTGACCGTACGTGTTTTGACATTGTTGTCCTCTTCTGAGGTTGGTCTTCCCTGTCACCATAATAGCTTTCTATGTTTAGATTATTTTTTGTTGATTTTTGATCATCTTTTCCCCCACTCTTTTGAGTGATATGGATCTTTCTTGATGATCTTTCAAGTCTCCTGGGCTAAAAGACTGCTCCTCCCCATCTTTCCACTGGCTCCACTGTTCCAGGATTTGTTCTGAGGTGCTATTTTATGGCTGTTTTGAGGTGAATATGGGAGAGATACAGTAATTTACTGCTTATTCCACCATCTTGGACCCCAAATTCCATTATCCAAGATTATCATAAAATTTTTATGGTTCTTTCTAATTTTACATTCTATGATTCTTTAATTCTGTGGCTTGAAGACAATGTCAACTTTTGAGACCTTGGTCTCTATTTCTGCTGTTGTAGTGTGGATAAAATGAAATCCAGAAGAAGTGTGTCTTTCTGAAATAGCACCTCTTTTTTTTTTGCCAATTTCTAACCTCATATATTCTCTGCCATATTCTATAGTAAGATTTGAGATGTTTCTCCATGTCTAATACCTTAAAACAAACTGAATAGGCTTATTTTGGGTTGACATACCTTGGTGTAACTTGCTGTAATTCACTAAAGTTGGTTGGTTAAGCTGAAGCCCTTTCTTCAGAAGAAGATAAGAGTAAATAGAGATAGAGGAGGTAGAAAAACTGATGAGTATATAAAGACATCATCTTAAATCAACAGAATTCTAGTAATCCTTGCATGTACCTTTATCTTGACTACTCACAGAGAAGTATTATGGTATAATATTTATAGGACTATCTTTGCAGTTAGAAAGACTCTAGCAATATACTGTGTCTTTGACTCTGGAAAAGTAATTTTAGAACTTACTGCCTTGGTTGCAAAGTAGTTGTCAATCTGCTTTAGGAGAGGAGGAGGGAGTTCTGCAAAGAGAATTCCTAATCTAATAAAATCATATGTCTTTTCTGCATCCCCTTCCAAAAAAAAAAAACTATTTGTGAATGCTATGTCCAAAGGTGCATGGGATCTGCCTCCCCTATACTGATACATTTTTTAAAAGGTTCTGGTTCTCTTTATATGAAAAATAAAACCTAATAAAAATGGAAAAGTTCTTAAGAACCTTGGACTTTTCCAAATTTGTAATCAGCATAAAAGAACTGATTTTGTGACTTTGGGTTATATATGTAGCTTCCCCCCCCCCCCCCATAGCTAAACCAAGACTGAGCCTCAAGGGTGGTTGTGAGGCAAAAGGAAATCTTGCTTCCTTTGTTATGAATGTCTCTTTCCTAAATTGTTTGTATACCATTAATTAACCATTGTGTACAATGCTCTCCTGTTTCTGTTCACCTCAATCTGCATTGGTTCATGTTAAGGTTTTCCAGGCTTTTCTGAAAACATTTTGTTCATTATTTTTTATAGCATAATAATATTCCATTATAATCAAATACCACAACTTGTTCAGCCAATCCCCATTTGATGGCTATCCCCTCAATTTTCAATTCTTTTTTTTTTTGCTTTTTTTTTGGGGGGGGCAGGGCAATGGGGGTTAAGTGACCTGCCCAAGGTCACATGGCTAGTAAGTATAAGTGTCTGAGCCCGGATTTGAACTCCAGTACTCCTGACTCCAGGGTTAGTACTCTATTCACTGTGCCACCTAGTCTCCCCTTAATATTCAATTCTTTACCACCACAAAAAGAGCTACCATAAATATAGTTTTAAAATAAAAATAGGCCCTTTTCCCTTTAAAAAAATTCCTTGGAACACAAATTTAGTATTAATATTGGTGAGATCCTGACTAAAACTCCATGGTACTTGATCTTTCTTTCTGACTACTTGCAGTATTTTCTCCTTGACCTGGAATTTACAGTTTTTGGCTATAATATGCCTGGGAGTTTTTATTTCATGGTTTCCTTCTAAAAGTGATTGGTAGAGTCTTTCAATTTATGCTTTATCCTCTGGTTCCAAGATATTTAAGTAGTTTTCCTTTGTAATTTCTTATATAATGATGTTCAGGTTCTTTTTTTGTTTATGGCTTTCAGGTGGTCCAATGCTTCTTAAATTATCTCCCTTGATCAATTTTGTCACATATCTCATGTTTTCTTCATTTTTCAGTCTTTTGTATCTTGATATCTCATGGAATCATTAGAAACCATTTGGTCAATTCTAATTTTTAAGGAATTATTTTCTTCAGTAAGTGTTTATAACTCTTTTACAAAGCTATTAATTCTTTTCTCAGAATTTTCTTCAATAGCTTTCATTTTCTCGTACTTTTTCCATTATTCTCTTATTTGATTTTTTAAATCCCTGTTTCTTCTCTTTTTAAATCTTTTTCTTTAGTCTTTACTTTAAAACTTTTCAGAATTCTTGCTGGCCTTGTTTCCAACCTGTGTTATTCTTTTAGTCTTTGCTTTTAGATATTGTTTATATCATTGTTTTCTGTCTTTGTGTCTTGAGCTTTCTTGTCACCATAGTAGCTCTTTATGGTCAGGTTCTTTTGTTTTTGTTCATTTTTCTAACTTACTTTGCATTTTATGTTAGTGTTCGGCTCTGCTTACTTCTGCGGCTGAGGATGATGTTTGACCTAAGCTTCTGGTGCTTTCCCATCTCAGTCTGGAGGCCTCTAAGGTTTCAGTGCTTTCCAAAGTGGCATGATCAGCGGAGAAACCTCTTTGCTGTCTGAACTCTGTGAATCCCTGACACAGGTTTGGGTCAGTTAATTTGTATGTAGTTAAGTTTCAGTTGACTATAGCTGGATTCAATCACTGTTAACACACTGGAAGGTTCAGTAGGTTCAGAGTGACTGAACTGTTGGTTCCCCTGTGGTCTTGGTTTTCTGCCCTAGTTTCTAGTTTGCAGGCTTTTGTGCTGAGCTATAAGGTAGAAATGAGTCACTACTCTGCCCCTATGCTCAGACTCACACAAGTAAATTTCTGGCATTTGTTTTATGCTCAGTACTCAGCTAGGGTCCCTCACTTGTTTGTAGCTGCTCCTTTCCACCCTGTATCTGTAACCTGGCATTGGGTATTGGGTAACAGAGGTGGTAGATGGTAGGAATTCCTGCTTCCAGCACTAGTTCAGGTGTCTCCTAGGGTCTCTTTCTGCCCTGGTGCTTCTATCCCTGGAGGCTAGAATGCTCCTGGTATAGCCACTGCTGCCATCACTGTGTGCTCCTTGTTAGCCCCCAATCTAGTGTTTGAAGACTCCTCTGTTTTCTTAAGCTGCCTTGGGATGGAAAATGACTCACTGTGACTTTTTAATGAACTTCCCTGATCAGAATTTGGTCTGGCATGTTTTCTAGATTGTTGTGGAAGGGATGTGTTGGGAATTTTAGGCAAAAATGTTATCTCTCTGAAATCTTGGTTTTACCCATCCTCACTCACATTGATATATTTTAAAAAGGTTCAAGTGTAGAATTAAACACAAAAGTTACTAAACAGTGTGTGTCCTTTGATACGGCTACTTCACTTCTGTGTTTATACATAAAAAATTAAAAAGAAAGAGAAAAAAGGTCCTTTGTTTATGAAAATATTTAAAGCCTCTCTTTTTGTTGTGATGAAAAAAAAACCCTGGAAAGGGATGCATATCAATTGACAAATGGTTATATAGATTGCAGTATATGAATTTGATTGAATATAATTATTTTATAAAGAACGAAGAAATGGATGATGTAAAAATATATAGAGAAAGAAGAACTAGAATATTATACTATTTAGTGTAGTATATATGCTATAAAAATTAGTACTATGAAAATGAACAATTTTGAGGACTGAACTGATAAAAAATGAAATGAATAGAATGAGAACAATTTATGTTATAATAACAATATTGTTAAAGCAAAGAACTTGAAAACTGTGAGAACTATAGACCATATAATGACCAATATTACAATTCTTTCTTTTAGAGGACTGATGATGAAACATGTTATGCATTACAGAGAGGTGATAGATTTAGGGTACATTATGGGACATATACACAGAAAGACAATAGGAAAAGTCTAGGGACAAAAGCTGATACACCGATAGGGTCAAGGCCTACACTCAGAGAAGCTGAGGACAAATGCCCACTCTGAAGAGAAAAAGTAATCCATTTGTATAAGAAAAGGTCAAACTCTGTAATGTAATGCCAAGGAAAGGCAACTTCCCAAGGTTCAAAATACCAGCATAGGTGCTCTCCATTTTATTCAGTGACAAACCAAGAACAGAGAAGGGTCAAAACATGACATCATTCAAAATACAGCATTTACTAAGTGTGATTAAATAATCTCCAAGGACTACCCCACCCCAAGACCTTCCAATAATTCAATCAATTACAAAGTCCCTGGTCTAAATACTTCTCCACCCCTAGGCTATACCTTCATTTAGTCCACCACAAAGCCCCTCTTCTCAAATGGAGATTAGTTTCCAAACATAAGTAAAGTACCTTCATTTGTCAATCACAGAGCACAAAAAGGTCAAAAGTTCCCCACCCCTGGATCACAATTGAATCTACCCCAGAGTTACATCAAGTCCAAGCACAGCACTTAATACCCAAATGGAGGTCTTTTCTTCATCTTGACAAGAGGCAAGTTCTCAGCAATCTTAGTTTCTGGGGAGACAAGGCTTAGCAAGGCCACAAGATACATTGCCAGTCCCTTCATTAATTCATCCTCTGTCTGTAGAACAGTCCTAGAACCCCTGAAAACATTAGCAAAACCCTCTCCCAGGATTTCTGTAAACATACAACAAGAAAATCCTTCTTCAGGGCTTCTGAACCAACAGAAAGATTCCCAGACCCCTGCAACAACAGCACTGTCCTTCACCAGTGGACAGTATTCATTCTGTCTGCAGGATAGTCTCCAGACCCTTGCAAAAACAGCACTGTCCTTCACCAGTGGACAGTATTCATTCTGTCTGCAGGACAGTCTCCAGACCCCTGCAACAACAGCACTGTCCTTCACCAGTGGACAGTATTCACTCTCTGTCTGCAGGACAGTCTCAGGGCTTCTTAGCGAACAGCCAGGTTCCAGGACTTCTTCAACAGGACTGTCTTTCACCAGTGGACAAATCTGGCAAAACAACATCAAAACAGACTGTGATAGTAATGGCAATTAAAGATTCCCCTGTATTGGCTTGGTTTTCAAATTGATTGTATTAAAACCCAGAGTTTGTTAATCCCACCTGTGGGATGGGCTTGTTGATGTGAAAAGAAAGTCCTGAAGTGGGAGGAGCTGGTGATGTAGATTTGGAGAGACAAGAGAGAGGCGGAAGATCTTCTTTTTGGAAGCAGCACCTCGTGGAGGGAGAGAGACTAAGAGATTGCTGGTGGCCGCTTTGAATTGCCCTGGACTTTTGAGACCTGCCCCCTGAGCTGCCAAGGACTGAGGAGACATGGCTGTTTTGCTGGTACTTTGTCTGTCTGTTTTGATGTTATTTTGCCAGATTTGTCCACTGGTGAAAGACTGTCCTGTTGAAGAAGTCCTGGAACCTGGCATTTGGTTAAGAAGGCCTGAGACTGTCCTGCAGACAGAGAGTGAATACTGTCCACTGGTGAGGGACAGTACTGAGAGTGAATACTGTCCACTGGTGAGGGACAGTACTGTTGTTGCAGGGGTCTGGAGACTGTCCGGCAGACAGAATGAATACTGTCCACTGGTGAAGGACAGTGCTGTTGTTGCAGGGGTCTGGGAGCCTTTCTGTTGGTTCAGAAGCCCTGAAGAAGGATTTTCTTGTTGTATGTTTACAGAAATCCTGGGAGAGGGCTTTGCTAATGTGTTCAGGGGTTCTAGGACTGTTCTACAGACAGAGGATAAATTCATGAAGGGACTGGCAATGTATCTTATGGCCTTGCTAAGCCTTGTCTCCCCAGGAACTAAGATTGCTGAGAACTTGCCTCGTGTCAAGATGAAGAAAAGACCTCCATTTGGGTATTAAGTGCTGTGTTTAAACTTGATGTAACTCTGGGGTAGATTCAATTGTGATCCAGGGGTGGGGAACTTTTGACCTTTTTGTGTTCTATGGTTGAGCAAATGAATGTATTTTACTTATGTTTGGAAACTAATCTCCATTTGAGAAGAGGGGTTTTGTGGTGGACCAAAAGAAGGTATAGCCTAGGGGTGGAGTAGTATTTAGAACAGGGACTTTGTAATTGATTGAATGATTGGAAAGTCCTGGGGTGGGGTAGTACTTGGAGATTATTTAATCATACTTAGTAAATACTGTATTTTGAATGATGTCATGTTTTGATCTTCTCTGTTCTTGGTTTGTCACTGAATAAAATAGAGAGCACCTATGCTGGTATTTTGAACCTGGGAAGTTGCCTTTGCTTGATATTATATTACACAGACATACAAAGTACCAGCAAAACAGCCATGTCTCCTCAGTCCTTGGCAGCTCAGGGGGCAGGTCTCAAAAGTCCAGGGCTATTCAAAGCAGCCACCAGCAATTCTCTTAGTCTCTCTCTCTCTCCATGAGGTGCTGCTTCCAAAAAAAGTTCTTCTGCCTCTCTCTTGTCTCTCCAAATCTACATCACCAGCTCCTCCCAGTTCAGGACTTTCTTTTCACATCAACAAGTCCATCCCACAGGTGGGATTAACAAGCTCTGGGTTTTAACACAATCAACTTGAAAACCAAGCCAATACAGGGGAATCTTTAAATGCCATTACTATCACAAACTCCAAAAATGTTCTATTCATAGCCCTTAAGTCCTATCTTGTATTTATTGTTCTATTGTTTATGGGACAAAGAACAAGGAACATACAATTAGATTTCAGGGTCAAAAAACTAACTAAATGCAAATTAACTGAGCATTCAAACTAAAAGCAAAATCTTAATCAAAAGCAAATCATATTGAGGACAGAGAAGCAGGATAGTGTTGATACTACATTGATAGGTTAAAATATAATTTTAAAAATAATAAAAAATTTCAAAAGCTGTGTATAAAAGATTCCTAGTTTTTCATATGTTTGTTAACTTTATAAAAAAGTTGAAAATAATGAAGGAAACCAAGAATAAAGGAAAACAACTTACATAAAAACTTCAGAACTCTACTCTCTTCATTGACTAATCATGATTTGAGAAAGCTGAAGATATGCTTCCCTCTTCTTGACATAGAGGTAGTAGACTAAGGATACAGAATAAAACAGACAGAGTCATAGAGGTGTAGGGGCTGCTAGGTGGTGGCACAGTGCATAGATTACTAGACCTGAGTCAGGAAGCCTCATCTTCTTGAGTTCAAATTTGACCTCACTTACTAGCTGTGCAACCCTAAGCAAGTAGCTTAACCCTATTTGCCTCATTTTCCTCATCTGTAAAATGAGCTGCACAGGGAAATAGCAAACCACTTTGGTATTTTTTTTTGCCAAGAAAAGCCCAAATGGGGTCACAAAGAGTTGGACACAGTTGAAACTACTCAACAACAACAACAATGGCATAGATAATATGTAGCTTATGTTTGTCTAATTAGAGAATTGTTGCTATCCCCCAGGGGCCAGCACAATATGACCACTCCTTTACCTCTAAAAATCCTATCTTTTCTGGACCCACAAAAATGGTTCATATCGGTTTCAATCTCAGGAGAACATGTCCTCCAAGGGTGAGAGAGGGTTTGACTCATTTCTTGAAACTCTTCACCTTATTTAACCCATATCCTCGTGACCTGGAGAAAAAATGCTTAAGGCTTAGGTTTTGGCTCACATCTAGGTCTTCCATGAAGAGGAGAGTAGAAAAGTACTCAATGTGCAACATGAATCAGTGGTAGGAGAGGTATTTGTTTCCTACACACAAAAGAGAAGCTAAACACAAAACCAATACCAGTGTCTGTTGACAGAAAGACTACAAAGTATTCAATAACAAGTTGTAAATACTTTTGTACTCCCATGGGTGATTGAGACTTAAACTTCATCAGAATATAAAGCAATTTGTGGGACTACTGAATAGATATGGCTGCATTTCACCATGGCTCAGGCAGCCGATGATTAGATTCCTGCTGTTGTTATTGGTTGTCTTGTTTGATGCTTAAACTTCTCCTGATACTAGAAAGCTCTGACTCAGGATCTCAGGACATCTCACATTGACAAAGGCCAATGTTTGGTTACCTATACTCATGAAAGAAACAAAATAATAGCCATAATAATTACTGGGATTTACATAGCATTTTAAGGTTTGAACAATGTTTTACATATCATTTGATTCTCATAACCCTGGGAGTTAGGCACTATTATTATTTCCATTTTACAGATGAAAAACTGAAGCATTAGAGAAATTAGGTGACTTGTCTAGGGACACACAGCTCAGCTAAGTAAGTATCTGAGACATATTCGAACTCAGTTCTTCCTGATTATTAACCAAGTTCTATCTACTTTGTGAGCTAGCTTTTTCAAATTGAAGAGATGTAAGGCTCTGAGATTCAATCTCAGGCTTGCTTAGGATGGATGTGTTCCTCAGTTGTCATGTGGTCAGGGCGGAGGAAAGGACACCATCCTTATGGGATGTCTAATGAGCAAAGCTACTTGCTATATAGGAAAGCTAAAAGGAGAGACCCGGAGCCTCTGAGTTATCATTAATTCCTACTTATTGGATGATAAGTGAATTTCTTTTTCATTGTGAATATATCTAAACTCTAAGCTAGCACTCACTTTCAGTTGGAGATGGGTATGGAAGCTCTATATACTCTGTGATGCTGCCCATGACCTTTTACTCTGTTTATTGGTTACAAATGAGAATTTTAATGGAATAAGTTTGATATGGAGAGCTGGTGGAGATTGATAATGATGCAAAAGAAGAAAATAAACATTAAAAGAAATCACTGAAACATTTAAAAATTTGGAGAAGAGAGAAATTCAGAAGAGAATATAGACAAGTAGGGTAATTTTGTTAGCATGATGTTAAATTTAGTAGAGATTTTAAAGAAAATAAGCTTTATAACAGAAGTTTGCTGTTTCATATACAATTCTCTTTTGTTCTTTTATTGTATATAAAATGTTCAGGTTGATGGATTTTATAAGTTCACATTTTCTTTCTCACTCATTAAACCACTAGTTATCTCTCATTGGACTGGATTCCTCTCTCAATCTTAAACTGATTTACTCATAGATTTGGCAAAAGCACTGTCAATGACCACATGATTATTGGAATTTTCACATTGCACAAAAAAGGTAGAGTGATTGAAAAAAAAAGTGTACTTAGAACCAATAGAAACTGAATCTGGCGATGGGCTAACTATGTATTTCTTCCACATGTCTCCTACTAGCTGGTGAGTGAGGGGTACTGAAGAAAATAGTTGAGATTTAAATCCTGGGTGGGAATTTCTTCTTTCTGGTGAGGCAGAGGGAGAAAGAGCATCTGAATTAGACTTAGTGCTCTTAAATCAACCACCACTGACCTGGACCAATCTATTCTTAGATAGGAGGTGCTCTCCAGATCACTCAAAGCATGGTTTTCCTCCTTTAATTTTCTCCCTGTAAAGAAATTTCAGTTCTCCACTGCTTTCTGAAGCTTTAAGCAGTAGGGACAATGTTCATCCCTTGTTCTCTGCTGGTCATGGAAGAATCATGGAGACTGGTGCAGCTCAGTCTTGTATCTCCTCCATCTTTGTTGCAAGATCCACAAGCTGGGGTTGTTTAAAGGACTGCCTAAAACAATGTTTAGCGTTTATATAATGTTTTAAAGTTCATAAAGCTCTTTATGTATATTAACTCATTTGATCCATTAGATATATACTTTGAAGTAGGTGCTGTTATTATCTCTACTTTACAGATGAGGAAACTGAGGCTGAGAGAGGTTAAATGACTTTTCCAGGGGTGTAGAGCTCATAAGTGTCTGAGGCTGGATTACAATTCAGGTCTTTTTGACTCCAAGTTCAGCACTTAGATGATCTTCAATGAAATAATCATAAAACAATAGAACCAGAGTGGGAAAGTACTTAGGCCATAATGTGGGTACTCCTTAATAATAAGGAATCATTTTTAAGTAATATTAAGGGGTTCCCTGAACTTGTTTTTTGGGTTGCCATATTTTCCAGAAACACAGGGTCCAGAGTATGTAAGAGGCCTTGAATTTGTCAAGGACGAAGCCCCTTCTCTCTGTTGACATAATTTGTTGTTTGCACTCCAAACTGGACTCCCTGTGTGTTCTTGGGAGTCAAAACAGGTTCCAGACAGTCTACACTAGGCTAAGAAACTGCTTGTGAAGCTGGGACCCTTCTAGAGAAACAGATGATCATATCTTCATGGTCTGTAGTTCTTAAGGGAAAAGAATGCTATTTTTACCATTACCTTTCTCCTCCTTGGGAGGGGATTAGTCCTTTTCCCATCTCACTGTACCTTCTTCCCCTCCCACTCTCCCATGCCATACCCCTTTAGGAGGAGATTTCTATTTCCTTCCTTCCTTTGTTGTAGTGTTATAAATTTATATATAATAAATATAAATACAAATTATAGATTTTTGTTTGCATTGTGAAATCTTTTTGTTTCTTTAGAGGCATATTGTTACTGCTTAAACCCATTCCTGATGAAAATAGGATTCTAGAATTATCAGCTCTTATCCCCCATCTAATTCCTCTGTGTTAGTTCTTATTCTCACAACTCATTTGTGTAAGATAATTACTCTTTCTACCTTTTCCTAAACAGTTTTATGTTTCAGAGTTCTATCATACAGAAGACTACCCTGACCTTTCTTTTGAACTACGCAATTACTATTAACAATCTAAGACATATGTTTTATATTTCCTCATCTAAAGAGTAAATGGTCTGTTCTTATTGAGTCCCTTGTAATTAATCTTTGATATGTACCTTAAATTTCTCTTGGATCTTATATGTTAATTCTTCTGTTAAATTCAGGATTTATGTTAAACAAAATACTGAAAGTCTGGCAATTCATTAAAATTCAATTTCTTTTCATTCAGGATTAAGCTTAGCTTTGCTGAGTATGTTATTTTCAGCCACTACTTCAGTTATTTTGCTCTTTGATATATATAGTGTTCCAAGACTTGCAGTCTTTTAGGATCACCTCTGCTAGGTCTTGTGTAATTCTAATTGTAGCACCGCCATATTTAAATTGTTTTTATTCTTGTTGTTCATATTTTCCTCTTCAACTGGGAGTTTCAGAGTGTGACTCTGATATTCCTGTAGGTTTTCCTTGTAAAATCTCTTCCAGGTGGGGATTGGTAGATTTTTTTCCTATTTCTATTTTCCCCTCTTGTTCTAATACTTCAGGATAATTTTCTTTAATGATTTCTTATACTATTTTATCAAGATACCTTTTTTAATGTTAGTTTTCAGGCAGTTCAATATTCTTATGTTTTCTCTTCTTGATCTCTTCTCCAGATCAGATGTTTTTCTTTCTTTCTTTTTAAATTTTTTTTTGGTTTTTATTAATTTGTTCATTTACTTTTAGTTTACAAAATTCATTTCTACAGTTCTTTCAGTTTCAAATTTTCTTCCCCTCCCTTCTCTCCCCCTGCCACCCCATGGCAGCATAAAATCAAACTCTATTCTTTCTAGTCCTTCCACCGAATGTAGATATTTCTCTCCATCATGAGTCTTTAGGAGTTGACTTATAGCCCTGCACTGATGAGAAGAGTCAAGTCTGTCAAAGTCGGTCATCACACATACGTTGTATCTGTAATTGTGTATAAATTTCTCCTGGTTCTGCTCTTCTCACTCAGCATCAACTCATATAAGCCTCTCCAGGTAAATGTGAAGTCCATCTGCTCCTTGTTTCTTCTAGCACAATAATATTCCATTGCATTCATATACCGTAACTTGTTTAGCCATTCCCCAATTGATGGGCATCCCTTTAATTTTCAATTCTTTGCCACCACAAAAAGAGCTGTTATAAATATTTTTGTACATATGGTCTTCCTCCCACTTCTGAGATCTCTTTGGGATACAACACTAGAAATGGTATTGCTGGGTCAAAGGATATGAAATTACTTATAGCCCTTTGGGTATAGTTCCAGATTGCTCTCCAGAATGGCTGGATCCATTCACAACTCCACCAGCAATGTATTAGTGTTTCAATTTTTTCCACATCCTCTCCAGCATTTATCATTTTCCTGTTTTGTCATCTTAGCCAATCTGACTGGTGAGATGTGGTACCTCAGAGTTGTTTTGATTTGCATTTCTCTGATCAATTGTGATTTAGAGCATTTTTAATTATTTTTAGAGATATCTTTAATTTCTTCCTCTGAGAATTGCCTCTTCATATCCTTTGACCATTTGTCATTTGGGGAATGACTTGTATTCTTATAGATTTGACTAAATTCTCTGTATCTTTTAGAAATGAGACCTTTATCAGAGATATTGGCTGCAAAAATTATTTCCCAATTTCCCACTTCCCTCTTAATCTTGGTTTCATTGGCTTTGTTTGCACAGAAGCTTTTCAATTTCATGTAATCAAAGTTGTCCATTTCCCATTTTATAATGCTCTCTAATTCTTGTTTGGTCATGAAGTTTTCCTGTCTCCATAAATCTGACAGGTAAACTATTCCTTGCTTTCCCAGATTGCTTACAGTATTATCCTTTATACCTAGATCATGCACCCATTCAGACTTAATTTTGGTATACATTGTTAGATAATGGTCTATGCCTAGTTTCTGCCATACTATATTCCAGTTTTCCCAGCAGTTTTTGTCAAATAGGGAGTTCTTATCCCCCAAACTGGGGTCTTTTTGTTTATCAAAGACTAGATTGTTATAGTCATTGACTGCTGAGCTTTGTGTACCCAATCTATTCCATTGATCCTCAGATGTTTTTCTTACAAGGTGTGTAATATTCTCTTTTACGTTTTCATTCTTTATATTTTGTTTTATTATTTCTTGGTCTCTTGTGATTTTACTAGCTTCTCCTTATCAATTCTTTTTGGACCAGTGACCATTTGGCATCACTTTTTGGGGTGGGAGATACTTTTTTTTTCTTCAATATCCTCTTCTATTCCAATAGTAACTTTCGATTGTTGGGTTCTTTCTCCTTTGTCTGCTCATTTAAAAAAAATTATTGCAGATTGTTATTGTAATCACCTCTAGTCCTGGGGGGTATGTGGGATGGTGTCTTTGTCCTCAGATCCTCTTTCCATTCCAACTTCTGTCCTGGAATTGAAAACAAGAACCCAGACTTCTTGTAAGGGCCCACAGCCAGTGGTGTCTCTGCCCCACTGCTTCTGCACTCATGAGGTGTGTGCTGGTTGCTTCTTACTCAGGGCTGCATTTAGGCAGCACAGATGGGGCTGGCATTCCCTAGCAGAAGAGGATCCCTCAACCTTGCCGTGCTCAGACACAGGACTGTCAGCACTGTCTGGGAGGTTAAAATATTTGTGACTGGGGCTAAAGTCACCTCCCAGCCCAGCTAACCCCAGGCTTCTCCATTTGCTGTTTCAGAGGAACTACTCTGGTGGTGTTTATACTTCACTGGAACCAAACCTTGGTCCTGGGATGTTTCCTCTGGTTGTCCAGGGAGGACCACTGTTCTGCCCCAACTCTTGTTTGTTGTAATTGCTCTACTTTGAGCCTGAGGCAGTTTCATCTTGTTTATGGGGGAAATCTGGAGAGGTTGGAATTTTCTGACCTACTCTTCCATCTTCCCAGAATCCTCTCCCTAGACTGTGAACCCTTTGCTTCACTTTGGGTTCCACATGTATGTTTGTTCCTTTTTTTTAAATTTAATTGATTTTAAATTTATGGAATAAAACAAGTATTTCCATAGCATAGTATAATAAAAAAGATGATTGCACATGAAATTGCAAATCTGTTGTGCATAACTTTCTATACCTTTCAAATATACAACAAATAATCATGTAAATTTCTTTTTTCTTCCCTTCCCCCCACCCTAGAGATAGCTACCATTACACAGACACATACACACAAATATACACACACAATTATTCTATACATGTTCCTATTTATCAGTTTTTTTCAATGGATGCAGATAGAATCTTTCTTTATATGTCCTTCATAGTTAATTGGGGTGTTAACATACATGTTTGTTTCTCTTGTAATAAAACTAGTTACAACACAATGTCCCATGGACTTGTGATATTGTTTTTGATTTACCCCATGCAAGTAGAAGCTGGCCCAAGAATGACTTCCAGGTCATTTTGATGTTGCCATTTTTTTTCTGATGGACTAGACAGATATTGGAAGCACTAAGACTAAAAGGATCAATTGTGCAGTTGTATGCCAGTGTCAGGCTTCACAATTCAACATCCTTTCTTTCATGTGCATAAAAATAAAGCTTAATTGAAACTGATCACAAAGACTAGACCTCCCACAACAGACCCAAGTATGTTTAGATGACAAGAAAGTCGACTTTTATTAAGATAAAATATATGTAAAAGTCAAGGTGAGATGGAGGAAATTATAGTCTTGGGAGTGTGCGGCATCGAACCAACAAATCTTCAACAACTTTCTACTGTTGTCTTAGTGGATCCTGGTCAGAGTTGGTATGTTGGGTTCCTTGTTGATGGATTCTTGCTTTATCCATTCATAGTTGTTATGCCTGGAAGAGGGAGGGAATGAAAAGGATGATAGTATAGATTAAAGTCAGTCCAAAGTTGCGACACTGCTGTAGATGAAAAAGTTTGGTTGGTTCCTCATGCTCAGACCACGTTGGGTTATTAGAATTTAGTTCAACTGGTAGTAATTGGTATGAAGTGACTGCACTGATTGCAAAAGGATTGATTCATGTCTGATGATTCAGTCAGGCCTCAGCAGCAGGAAGAGCCACAGCAGGCTGGGCGACAGCAGGTGGTTCTGCAGCAGGTGGTCTGGCAGCAGGTAGGACGGCAGCAGGACTGGCAGCAGCTGGACCCACAGCAACTGGGGCGGCAGCAGGGCTGGCAGCAGCTGGTCACACAGCAAGTTGGGCGGCAGCAAGTGGTTCTGCAGCAGGTGGTCTGGCAGCAGGTGGGGCGGCAGCAGGGCTGGCAGCAGCTGGACCCACAGCATCTGGGGCGGCAGCAGCCAGAGCCACAGCTCTTACCAGGGAAGGTGGAGCCACAACAGGAGTTGGCCATGGTGTTGGTGGGTTGAGCTTCTGAGTTTGCCTCAAGGAGAGTGAGTTTCTTGAGTTTGAAAGTCTCATTGCTCTGTGGGAATCTTTTATACCTACCTCTAAAAGTTCTTAATTAGTTGGGGTCTGTTTTTTTTCCTCATTGTTTATATGATTTGACATCCACTGAAGAAATTATTCAATTTACTTCCTGTAACTTTTTCAAATGAATCAGTCCCTTTCCTCAAGAATGAGGAGGCACACTTATAATCTATTCTTTCCTACTGAGTCACCTTTATGTTTCATCTCCTTTGTGCATATCCTATAGGTCACCCATTAACTAGGAATTTTTTAGACTCAATTGTGCTACCTGGTAGTCTGATAATGACCTTTCTTAAATCATTCTTTGACTGAGAATATACCAAAAGATGTTGGCCTCATTCTTTCCTTCCTTTTCTACTACTCTGGATTGTGTCATCTTTAACTTTCCGTGTCAACTTGTGATTTATTTTTGTGGTTTTGTTTTGATTTTATTTTTTTAAAAATAGATTTCTCCAGCATTCTAGTATCTTGTGTATTGAATATTCTACTTGTGGAGAGATAGATTAGGAATTGTATCTTTTTATTTGTTTGTTTTTGATTTATGAAGTGGGGAAGGCAGGGCAATTGGGGTTAAGTGACTTGCCCAAGGTCACATGTAGTAAGTGTTAAGCATTTAAGGCCGGATTTGAACTCAGATCCTTTTGACTCCAGGGCCAGTGCTCTATTCATTGCTCCACCTAGCTGCCCCAAATTGTATCTTTTTAGGGGTGAAGAGTTGAAGTTAGAGATTCTGTCTGACAGAATCTGAAGAGGAGAATGAGAATAAAGTGGTGGTAATGGTGTCTCAACAGCTGATATAAGCAGAACTAAATGATCTTTTCAGGTTCCAAGCCTACAATTTTCCCTAGGGACCAATGTCAGTAATTGACTGGCCCAGATACTCCTATAGTCCTGAGACCCAAGACTTACCTAGCTCTTTGTGTACTATAAATTGCCCTCCTCTCTCTCCCCACACTGGTTCATTGAAGGAAGAAGGGGAAAAAAACAGTCTGTTCCTACTACTTTGTGGTTATCAAAAGAATTCTAAATTTGGAGTCAGAACGGGTTTTGAATCCAATTCTGCTTCTTGATATTTTTTGTGATCTTGATAAAGTTATTTAGATTCCTAAGTCATTTTATCTCTCTCCATTTCTCAGTTTCCTAACCTGTAAAATGAAATGGTTGGATTTTATAATCTTTAAGATACCTCCCAGCTCTAAATCTTTTGATTCTGCCAACTAGAGCTGGAAATTAGACCTGAGAATCATCTTCTCATCTTTTTCCTTCTCCATTTTCAAGGAAAATATCTTTGTCCTAATGGACAAAACTAAGAAAAAATGCATAGGATTGACATTTGGGTAGATATCAGTTCAATATAAGGAAAAAAAAACTTCTTAACATTTAGATTTGGTTAATAAGGAAATGGTGAGCTCCCCACTGCTGGAGAAATGTAATTTAAAATAATCTAAATTATCCATTTTACACTTCAGCAATGCTCTCACCTAATAATATGGTTTAAGGTCTGATACTACTGAATCTGATTCCTTTACATCTTTTCCTCCTGGTTATTTTCCCCCTGAAGTTCTTGACCTTTTGTTCTTCCATATGAACTTTGTTATTATGTTTTCTAACTCACTAAGAGAATTTTTTTAGTATCTTAATTGGGATACATTATATAAATAGATGAGTTAGATAAAATTGTCATTGATTTTACCTATCCATGAACATAAATATTGCTTCAATTATTTAAATCTAATTTCATCTGTATAAAATTGTTTTCTGTTCATATTTGTATGGTAATTGTGTCTGTTTTTGACATTTATACTCTTAGTTTTTTTTAATAATGTTTAGTTATTTTAAATGGTCTAAAACATTATTGCTGTTACATAGCTCAGTTTCCCCATTTTCTTTATTAAATATATTTTAGCTTTAACTTTGTCTGTGACCATGATTACCATCCCTGCTTTTTTACATAATAAATTCTACTCCTGACCTTTATTTTATGTTTGTATATATCTCTAATTTTTATAGCATTTCCTGAGATACATATTGTTGAATTCAAATTTTTATCTGTGATTCATTTCCATTTTATGAGTAAATTCATCCCATTCACATTCTAAGCTATAATTATTTTTGTATTTTTAACGTTCCTATCCCCCCAAATATCCTTTTGTCCTATTCCTATCCTTCCTCATTCCTCTGCTTTACTTCTACCTGTTATCTTGCCCTTCTATTCCTTAACCTATCCCTCTCCAAGAATCCCTCCCTTATCCTCTCCCCCATCCTATTCCCTTGCCCTCTTATTTCTTTCTGAATTTAGAAGACTTTTATACCCTTCTAAATATATATGTTGTTTACTCCTTAATCCATTCCCATTTATTTACCTATCTATACCCCTCATTATCTTGTTCCCTCACGCTCTTATTTCCATATAAATTTAGAAGACTTTTATACCTTACTAAATGTATATGTTGTTAACACAGATCTGATGTGAGTAGGGTTCCAGAATTATCAATCCTCCTCCCTCATCTGATCCCTCTGTATCAGTTCTTCCTCTCATGTCTCATTTGTGTGAGAAAATTACTCTTCTTACCTTTTCCTAAATCATTCTGATTTTTAGAATCACATCATACTCAGCTGTGCCTCAATTTTTCTTTCCAACATCCCAATTACTAATGACAATCTTGTTATATGGTTTACATTTCCATGTTTAAAAAGTAAACAATATGTCCTTATCGAGTCCCTTATGATTGGTCTTTGTTGTTTACCTCATATTTCTCATGGACCTTTTATATCAAATTTTCTATTAAGTTCTGGTGTTCCTGTGACAAAATCCTGAAAGTCTGTCAATTCTCTGAAGTCCATTTTTTTTTCTGTTCGGGATTATACTTAACTTCATTGGGAATGACTCAGTTCATTTGCTTTTCAAAATATAGCATTTCAAGACCTGCAGTCTTTTAGTGAAGCTACTGCTAGGTCTCCTGTGATTCTAGTTGTGGCTTTGTAGTATTTGAATTGTTTTTGTTCTTGTTGCTTGTGATATTGTCTCCTTAACCTGGGGTTTTGGAATTTACCTATGATATTAATGTAGGTTTTCATTCTAAGTTATTTTTCAGGTCGTGATTGCTGGATTTTTCCTATTTCTACTTTTCCCTCTTGTTCTAAAACTTCAGGGCAATTTTCTTTAATTATTTCTCATATTATTCCATCAATATTCTTTTCTTTTTTAAAAAATTTTTCACATGCTTTATTAGCTTCTGATTTACATCATTCATTTCCACCAGATTTTGAGTTACAAATTCTCTCCACATTTTTCCCCTACCCACCGCCCCAAAATAGCAGTCCCACAGGATATCCCCTCCTCCAATCTCCTCTCTCGCATATTTTCTCCCATACCCCTTTCGACTTTTCCAGTGGATCTCTATGCCCCAGTGCCTGTATATCTTATTTCCCAATTACATGTAAAATAGTATTAATAATAGGGTATATATATGATTTTAAAACTTTGAATTCCCGATTCATTCCCTTCCTCCCTTGTCACTCACCCTTACTGGGAAGATAAGCAGTTCAGTATAGGTTGTACATGTGTGGCTAATGCAAAACAATAATATAGTAGATATATTGCAAAAGACTGACTATATTTCCCTCCCTCCTATCCCACCTCCCACTTGTTCTATTCTCTACTTTGATCCCGTCTCTTTTCAAAAGTGGGTGCTTCCAACTTCACTCCGCCCCACCCTGCTCTCCCTTCCATCATCCCCCCCTCTCATCCCCTTCCCTCCCTACTCTCCTGGAGGGTGAGATACCCTATTTAGAGTGTATTTCATTCCCTCCTCAAGCGAAATTCAATGGGAATAAGGTTGACCCATTCCCTTTTGCCTTCCTATTCTTCCCCTCCATTGTAACCATTCTCCCTTGCCTCTTCTATATGAGATAATTTTCCCCATTCTGTCTCTCCCCATCTACTCTCAATATATTCCTCTCTCACCTCTTAATTTCACCTTTTATGTATCTTCCCTTCCTGTTAAATTGGTTCTGTGCCCTCTATCTATGTATATCTGTAAACATATATACACACATTCACATATGTATTCATATGCCCATATACCCTCATATATAGACATATATATGTGTGTGTGTATATATATGTATACACACACATATATTCCCTTCAACTACTAAGAAAAGTTTCATAAGTTACAATTATTGTTTTGCCATGTAGGAATGCTAATAGTTCAACTTTGATAAGTTCCTTATGATTTCTTTTCCCTGTTTACCTTCTCTTGCTTCTTGTATCTGAATGTCAAATTTTCTATTCAACTCTGTTTTTTTTTTTCAGGAAGCATGCTTGAAAGTCCTCTATTCCACTGAATGACCATATTTTCCCCTGAAACATGATACTCAGTTTTGCTGGGTAGGTGACTCTTGGTTTTAGTCCCAGCTCCTTTGACCTCCAGAATATCATATTCCAAGTCCTTTGATCCTTCAGTGTAGAAGCTGCCAGATCCTGGGTTATCCTGATTGTGTTTCCACAATATTCAAATTGTTTCTTCCTGGCTGTTTGTAAAATTCTCTCCTTAATCTGGGAATTCTGGAACCTGGCTATAATATTCCTAGGAGTTTTCTTTTTGGGATCTTTTTCAGGAGGTGATTGGCAGATTCTTTCAATCTCTATTTTGCCCTCTGGTTCTAAAACATCAAGGCAGTTTTCTTTGATAATTTCCTGGAGGATGATTTCTAGGTTCTTACTTTGATCATGGCATTCAGGTAGTCCAATAATTTTTTTTTAAAGCATTTGGGGTTAAGTAACTTGCTCAAGGTTACACAGCCAGTTATTATTTCTGGGTGTGGTGCTGAGTATCTGAGCCCGGATTTGATCCAGGTCGTCCCGACACTGGAGCCGGTGCTCTTACTCGCTGAGCCACCTGGCTGCCCCTAAGCAATTGGGGTTAAGTAACTTGCTCAAGGTTACACGGCCAGGTGTTTCTGGGTGGGTGCTAAGTGTCTGAGCCCGGGATTTGATCTCCATGTTTTTTTCAACACTGGAGCCGGTCCTCTTGCTCGCTGTGCTACCTGGCCGCCCCGAGTCCAATAATTTTTAAATGATCTCTCCTGATTCTATTTTCCAGGTCAGTGGTTTCTCCCATGAGATATTTCACATTGCTTTCTATTCTTTCATTTGTTTGGATCTGTTTAACAGCATCGTGATTTCTCATAAAGTCATTAGCTTCCATTTGCTCCAATATAATTCTGAAGCAATGATTCTCCTCATTGAGCTTTTGAGATTCTTTTTCCATCTGGCAAATTTGGCTTTTTAATGCATTCTTCTCCTCATTGCCTTTTTGAGCCTCTTTTGCCATTTCTATTTTTTAAGGTATGATTTTCCTCAGTCAGGCTGTTGACTCTCATTTTGTAATTTTCTTGCATTGTTCTCACTTCTCTTCCCAATTTTTCCTCCACTTCTCTTATCTGCTTCTTAAGGTCTTCTATGGCCTGTAACCAGCTCGTATTTTCCTTTGAAGCTTTTGGTGCAGGAGTTCTGACTTCACTGTCTTCCTCCTGTTCCATGCTTTGCTCCTTTTTGTCCCCAAAATAGGAGTGTAATGTTGGAATCTTCTGTCTGCTTTGTTTCCTTCACCTGGTCATGTTACCCCTCAGTCACTTAACCCCTGGGCTTTTTGCCACAGTAGGATTCTGCCACTAGACAGGGGAGCTATCGTCCCAAACACTGGGGTTTTCTCAACTACTGGAGGTATTAGGTGGTTGCCCTCTCTGAGGTCTCCACATGCTCTGGAAAGCTGGACACACACCCCAGGATCTCCACCCTAGACTGCAATCCAGATCCAAGAAGGTTAAAGCAAGAGCGATTACACCTCAGACTGGTGCTTAGTGCCCCTACACTCTGCAGGCCAGGAGCTGAAGCTGCCACATGGTGCTGGCTGGCTGTGTCAGCGTCTCAGCAGCTTCTCGACCCGGGAGCAAAAGCCACCCACTCCCACTTACTGGGTCCCAAAGTCCAGACTGCACTGACCTCTCACTTTGTCCTTCGCATGTATGTGTTGATAAATCTGGAAACTGCCACAGCTGCTGCTGATCTGGAGCCCCTCTGGCCGGCAGCTGGTTAGGCTTGCCCTGGGGCTAAAGCCTTGGGGTGGGTGTTATGGGAATGTACATTTTTAAGGTCTTCCCTGCCCGTAGGCTACCGTGCACCTGGAGCTTTGGGTGGGAGGCTTGTTTTTCAGTAGATACTTTTTGATTGGCCAGTGGGTCCAGAAGGTTGTTACATTCTCTGAGCCAGGAGCAGGCTATATAAACCCTGATTTGAGGCTTTGTTTTGGGGCTCACTTTGAGAAGTGTTCTGTGATTTGATCAGATGAGACTGTGGGAAGCCATTGTTGAGAGCCCCCTCTCCCACTCCCCGGCTTTGAAAAACCCAGATGTTGATTTGGTATGGATGTAATGGTTGGACAGATTGGAAACCTGTCTACTTGATATGTTTCTCTGTCTTGATAATTCTGTGTGTATGTTCTGAAGTTCGGAGTGCTGACCTTTTTCCCCTGAACTAGGTAAATGATACATATTTGACTGATTAAAGTAAGCTTGTTAACCCATTTTGAGTTGCTTTCCTTTAACAAAGCAGATCTAAGAACCTGTGCTGGCAGCTACCCTGGGGACGCTGGGGTGCTTGCTGCTACAGTGGGGCTGGGCTCGACTCCCAGAGCACTGCACTGGCCACTTCCTGCTGGCCTGCCGGGCTGTTCTCAGTGGGAGGTTTGCTTCTCTCTGTCATTTTGTGGGTTCTTCAGCTCCAAAGTTTGCTTAGAGTCCCCTTTTTACATGGGTTGGGGAAGGGGGAAGCCGGAGCCGTGGGGAGATCGTGCTTCTATTCCACCATCTTGACTCCGCCCCCAATATTCTTTTCTTTAATCAGATATTCTGATTATTCTTATGTGTTTTCTTCTTGATCTGTTCTCCAGATCATTTTTTCTTATGAGATGTTTTTCTTATGTTTCACATCCTCTTCTGATTTTTCATTCTTTTGATTTTTATTATTTCCTGGTCTCTTTTACTGTCATTGGATTTCTTTGCCCAATATTAGTTTTCAAAAAGTTGATTTTTTTCCTTAAGGTTCTGGTCTCCTTTTCTAGTTGGTTGATTTTCTTTTTAAAATCTTCTTGGTCTTCTTGGATTGCTCCTTTAAAAAAATTCCTCAACCTCTCATTTGATTTTAAAGTCTTTTTTTTTAGTTCTTCTAAGAATTCTTTTTGGGTGGGTGACCATTTGACATTACTTTCGGGGGTAGGAGAGGATTTTTTGCTTCAGTATCCTCCTCAGAATGTGAACCCTAGTCTTCTCAGTTCCCATAGTAAGTATCTATGGTTCTTGCTCCTTTGCTTGTTAATTTTTGTTTTCTTTTTATTTTTAGTGGCTTGCAACTATAATTACCTCTAGTCTTGGGGTGTGGGGGATGGTGCTTCATCCTCAAATCTTTTTCACTGCCATTTTTTTTAGTTTTGTCTTAGGTCCAAGTTCTGCACTCCTTTCCCCATTCAAGCCACATCTAGGACCCCTGTGCACACTATGCTGGAAATGCTCTTGCTCCCTGAGGTTTGATCCTCCAGTGACTGTAACCTCCAGTTCTCCCCTCTGGCCTGGAGAGCATAAAATCAGGTATGGGATCTGCAGATACTTGCATAATAGGCATTAGTCAGGTTATAAAGAAGGCCAGTTCTCCCCTCTGGCCTGGAACTAAAACTAAGGTCTCAGTTTTCCTGTAAGTGCCCACAGCCAGCGCACTCACTGGTTGTGTGCTTGTTCCTTTTTGTCAGGGACCACTTCTTGGCAGCAGAGCTGGGCCTGGCCCTGGCATTCCTCAGCAACAGAGATTCCTTCAATCTTTCCCTGCTCAGATGTCTGACCCCCTCATACTGTCTGTGAGTTGAGAATTCTTTTTGCTGAGGCTGAGGCTACTTTCCAACCCTGCTTCCCCCAGGGCTTGTTGTTTGTTGTTTCAGTGGAGATTACCTGGAGGTGTTTGCCCTTCACTCAGGTCTAACCTCTGTCCTGGCTTCTTTCCTCTGGTCTTCTCCAGTTGTCCCAGGAGGACAACTGCTCTGACCCAACTCTTGTTTATTTTTGCTGCTCTACATTCACCCTGAGGCACTGAGTAAATCTTAAGAGCTTGGCATTTTTAACCTACTCCACTATCCTCCCAGAATCCTTTGGTCCACTACTTTCAGAGGCAGCTCATCCCTTGAATATTGGTCTCATCATTACAAAACTTTTGTTTGCATTGAGCCTGAATTTTTATTTTCTACTCAACATTCCTAGTTGGGACAGCTTTAATAGTTTGAGAATGCTATCAGGTTTCCCTTGAGACTTCTCTTCTGTAGAATAAACATTTCAAGTTCCTTTATTCAAACCATGCTTGTATTGTGTGAACTTAGTTTCCTTCACCATTCTGGTTGCCTTCCTCGGAATGTACCCTGGATTATCAATGTCTTTCCCAAAGCATCATTCCCCAAAATGAACAACATAATTGAAATGTGGCCTCATGGGCCATGTATCAAGGCAAAGCGCAGCAAGACAATTACTCCTATTCCTTGAAGCTATGCAATATGAGTAAGTAGTGTGATATGGCAGCCAAAAACAGTTAAAGTAAGTCTTAGGATGTAATCAGTGATGCACAGCTTCTAGATAACTCTTTGGTTTTTTGTTTGTTTGTTTTCGCTGTTTTTGGAGGGCAATTGGGGTTGACTTGCCCAAGGTCATACAGCTAGTTTTTGTGTTGAGTGTCTGAGGCTGGCTTTGAGCTCAGGTCCTCCTGAATCCAGGGCCGGTGTTCTATTCACTGCGCCACCTAACCTCCCCCAATTTTGTTTGTTTGGGTTTTTTTTTGGAAGGCAATTGGGCTTAAGTGACTTGCCCAAAATCACTTTATGGCTAGTAAGTGTGTCAAGTGTCTGAGGCCCGATTTGAACTCAGGTCCTCCTGACGCCAGGGCCAGTGCTCTATTCACTGCATCACCTAGCTGCCCCATTCTAGATCACTCTTAATACCATGGCCTTCCTCATTGCTCACAAGTGATCATTTTCCTTCTTTTCCCACAACTGCATTCCATGTTTCTGAAGTAGTCTTTTAGTTTCATAGGGCATCAAAAGTGATCTTCCTCCCAGCATGGCCATTTCCCAGGTAAAGTGTGGTTATAAAATCCAGACAGAAGAAGGTGACACATGGAAAACCTAATGTCTTACTATCATATGATTCATAACAGTTGCCTCCAAAATTGAGGAAGAGGCATAATGGATGAATTTAATGAGCAGACTGATGAAATGCTAATATGTGAAGAAAAGAAATACTTTTGCCATTCCCTTTGAAAAACAAGCAGAAAAATGCAATTACTTCATTTAGGACATTAATTTTACATCTTGCTAAACAATAAGAAGGATGTAAACTCTTATTGGTGATGACCATCACTCAGGATAGTATATAAGATGCCTCTGGAGGTAGGAGACTTTCAAATTCAAGTATTTTACTCACCTGACAACAAATCCAGAAACTCAACCACCAACACCATGGTTAGCTCCTCTTGTGGCTCCACCTGTGGTGGCCAAAGCTGTGGCTCTGGATGCTGCGCCCCCTGCTGCTGCCAACCCTGCTGCCGCCCCAGCTGTTGCATTTCTAGCTGTTGCCGCCCAACTTGCTGGGTGACCAACTGCTGCCAGCCCTGTTGCCGCCCTAACTGCTGTGGGTCCAGCTGCTGCCAGCCCTGCTGCCGCCCCACCTGCTGCCAGACCACCTGCTGCACAACCACTTGCTGCCGCCCCAGCTGTTGCGGGCCCAGCTGCTGCCAGCCCTGCTGCCGCCCAAGCTGTTGTGGGTCCAGCTGCTGCCAGCCCTGCTGCCGCCCCAGCTGTTGTGGGTCCAGCTGCTGCCAGCCCTGCTGCTGCCCCAGCTGCTGCCAGTCCTGCTGCCGCCCCAGTTGCTGCCAGACCTGCTGCCACCCCAGCTGCTGCCAGACCACCTGCTGCAGAACCATCTGCTGCCACCCAGCCTGCTGTGGCTCTTCCTGCTGCTGAGTGTTAAAGTCTGCTCCCATCTGCTAACCATCACCAGTCTCTCCAAGAGAATCATAATTCCTTTCTTGCATTCATCAAGATGAACAAATTTCAATGATAATCTGAGTCCTTTCACCCCAATTTAGAAACTTCAATCCCAGTTGCTTTTCTAACTCCTGGCTTCCATCACAGCTATCTTTTCTCTTGGTCTCTTTTTCCTCACAGGAACCAATATGGAATTTACTCAGAATTCATCCACTTGGAAACTTAGAAAATACACCACATTTCATGGCTTTGTCCTGAAATTCATCAAATATCTTTACTTTCTGACTGAAAGAGTTTCTTGTCATGTTTGTTCAAAAGCAACTATCTTACCTTAAGACCAGGGATGTGTGGTTCCAATGATGTCATTCCCTTTCCTGGATTTTCTTGTACAATGACTCCTTTGTCGCATTTTCTTTCTCTTTTGTAATAAAAAATTAACATCCTGGAATAAAAAAAAATAGAGTTTCACTTGTCTTTCCTTCTTATATCTTCTCCATTTCCTGGGTAAATATATTTTTCATGAGATGCAAGATAAAGCCTATGGATTGCAATCTGACACTTGCTGAGCAAGACATTAACACAAGAGCCTTCAGGATATGTTATTACTGGAGAAAGGAATAATTGCTTTGAATTTTGATATGTACTAGCTGTTTGAACCTGGGCAAAACCCTTAACAGCTCAGTGTTCCTGGAAACTATAGGACTATATACATCTAAATCATAGATGAATTTCTTTTTTATTTTTTTAATTCTTTTTCTTTATTAATTTGTTTGTTTACTTCGAGTTTACAAGATTCAATTCCCTAGTTCTTTGAGTTTCAAATTTTCTCCTCCTCCCTCTCCTTTCCCCCTCCCCCACCCCATGGCAGCATACAATCGGGTATAAGATCTGCAGATATTTTCACATTGGTCAGGTTGAAAAGAAGGATTGTAATGGATGGAATGAACAATGGGAAAGAGGAAACTAAACCAAACAGGAAAGAGAAAGAGAGCAGGTAATTTGCTTCAATCTGCATTCAAATTCTGTTCTTTCTGGTTCTTTCTCTGAATGCAGACATCTCTCTCCATCATGAGTCTTTTGGAGTGTACATGTATGTGATAGTAATGGCATTTTCTGGTATAGTAATGGCCCCGCATTTCTGAGAAGAGTCCAGCCTATCAAAGTTGGTCATCAAACATACGTTGTATCTGTAATGGTGTACAAATTTTTCCTGGTTCTGCTCTTCTCACTCAGCATCAGTTCGTATAAGCCTCTCCAGGTAGATATGAAGTCCATCTGTTCTTTGTTTCTTATGGTGCAATAATATTCCATTACATTCATATACCATAACTTGTTCAGCCATTCCCCAATTGATGGGCATCCCCTTAATTTTCAATTCTTTCCACCACAAAAAAGAGCTGCTATAAATATTTTTTGTACATATGGATCTTCCTCCTGCTTCTGAGATCTCTTTGGGATACAACACTAGAAATGGTATTGCTGGGTCAAAGGATATGAAATTACTTATAGCCCTGTGGGCATAGTTCCAGATTGCTTTCCAGAATGGTAGGATCCGTCCACAACTCCAACAGCAATGTACTAGTGTTTCAATTTTTCCACATCCTCTCCAGCATTTATCATTTTCCCATTTTGTCATCTTAGCCAATCTGACCAGTGAGATGTGGTACCTCAGAATTGTTTTGATTTGCATTTCTCTAATAAATAGTGACAAAGCATTTTTTCATATGCTTATAGATGTCTTTAATTTCTTCCTCTAAGAACTGTCTGTTCATATCCTTTGACCATTTATCAATTGGGGAATGACTTGTATTCTTATAGATTTGACTCAATTTTCTGTATGTTTTAGAAATGAGACCTTTATCAGAGACATTGGTTGTAAAAAAAATTATTTCCCAATTTCCCACTTCCCTCTTAATCTTGGTTACATTGGCTTTGTTTGTACAGAAGCTTTTCAGTTTCATGTAATCAAAGTTATCCATTTTGCATTTTATAATGCTCTCTAATTCTTGTTTGGCCATGAAATCTTCCCGTCTCCATAAATCTGACAGGTAAACTATTCCTTGCTTTCCCAGATTGCTTACAGTATTATCCTTTACACCTAGATCATGAACCCATTTAGACTTAATTTTGGTATACGGTGTAAGATAATGGTCTATGCCCAGTTTCTGCCATACTGTATTCCAGTTTTCCCAGCGGTTTTTGTCAAATAGGGATTTCTTATCCCCAAAACTGGGGTCTTTGGGTTTATCAAAGAGTAGATTATTATAGTCATTGACTGCTGAGTCTCGTGTACCCCATCTATTCCATCGATCTACTGCTCTATTCCTCAGCCAGTACCAAATAGTTTTGATGACTGCTGCTTTATAATACAGATTAAAATGTAGTATAGCTAGGCCACCTTCCCTAGCATTTCTTTTCATTAATACCCTTGATATTCTGGACCTTTTGTTCTTCCAAATGAATTTCATTACTATTTTTTCTAGGTTTATAAAGTGGAACTTTTGGTAAATTTATTGGTATGTCACTAAATATGTAATTTAATTTAGGTAACACTGTCATTTTTATTATATTAGCTCGACCCAGCCATGAGCAATCGATATTTTTCCACTTAGTTAGATCTGAATTTATTTGTGTGGAAAGTGTTTTGTAGTTGTGTTCATATAGGTCCTGGGTTTGTTTTGGCAGGTGGATTCCCAAATATTTTATAACGTCTACAGTAACTTTAAATGGGATTTCTCTTTCTATCTCTTGCTGTTGGATTTCATTAGAAATATACAGGAATGACAAGGATTTGTGTGGGTTTATTTTATATCCTGCTACTTTGCCAAATTTATTTATTGTCTTAAGTAGTTTTTTACTTGATTCTTTAGGATTCTCTAACTATATCATCCACAAAGATTGATAACTTGGTCTCTTCTTTGCCTAATTTGATTCCTTTAATTTCTTTTTCTTCTCTAATTGCTACTGCTAACATTTCTAGTACCAGATTGAATAAGAGGGGTGATAGTGGACATCCTTGTTTCACCCCTGATCTTATTGGAAATGCTTCTAGCTTATCGCCATTACATATAATACTTGCTGGTGGCTTTAAATAGATGCTACTTATTATTTTAAGGAAAGCTCCATTAATTCCTATACTTTCTAGTGTTTTTTAATAGGAATGGATGTTGTGTTTTGTCCAAAGCCTTTTTGCATCTATTGAGATAATCATGTGGTTTCTGTGAGTTTTATTGTTGATATGATCAATTATACTGATGGTTTTCCTAATATTAAACCATCCTTGCATTCCTGGAATAAGTCCTACCTAATCGAAGTGTATTATTCTTGTGATAAGTTGCTGTAGTCTTTTTGCTAATATTTTATTTAAAATTTTTGCAACTACATTCATGAGGGAAATTGGTCTATAATTTTCTTTGTCCATTTTACCTCTTCCTGATTTAGGTATCAGTACCATATTTGTGTCATAAAAAGTATTTCATAGGACTCTTTCTTCACTAATTTTCCCAAATAGCTTGTAGAGTATTGAAATCAATTGTTCCTTAAATGTTTGATAGAATTCACTAGTAAATCCATCTGGCCCTGGAGATTTTTTCCTAGGGAGTTCACTGATGGCTTATTCAATTACTTTCCCTGAATTGGGGTTATGTAAGTAATTTACTTCCTCTTCATTTAACCTGGGCAACTTATATTTTGTAAATGTTCATCCATTTCACTAAGATTGTCAAATTTATGTGCATATGATTGGGCAAAATAATTCCTAATTATTGTTTTAATTTCCTCTCCATTGGAGGTAGATTCACCCTCTTCATTTTTGACACTCATAATTTGGTTTTCTTCTCTTTTTTTAATATTGGCTAAGGGTCTATCAATTTTATTGGTTTTTTTCATAAAACAAGCTTAGTTTTATTTATTAATTCAACAGTTTTCTTAATTTCAATTTTATTAATCTCTCCTTTGCTTTTCATTATGTCTAATTTAGTATTTCATTGCGGATTTTCAGTTTGTTCTTTTCTAGCTTTTTTAACTGTATGCCCAATCCATTGACTTCCCTTTTCTCTAATTTATTCATGTATGCACTCAGGTATATAAAACTTCCCCTAAGAACTGCCTTTGCTCTGCATCCCACAAATTTTGGTATGTTGTCTCATTATTGTCATTCTCTTGAATGAAATTACTGATTGTTTCTATAATTTCTTGTTTGACCCACTCATTCTTTAGGATTAAATTGTTTAGTTTCCAATTGGTTTTTCGTCGGTCTTTCCATGGCCCTTTATTGCATATGATTTTTATTGCATCATGATCTGAAAATGATGAAATTAATCTTTCTGCACTGAATTGTGAGGTTTTATGTCCTAGTACACGGTCGATTTTGTGTATGTGCCATGTGCCACTGAGAAGAAGGTATATTTCTTCTTATCCCCATTCAGTTTTCTTCAGAGATCTATCATACCTACCCTCTCTAAAATTCTATTCAGCTCCTTAACTTTTCTTGTTTATTTTGAGGTTGGATTTATCAAGTTTAGGGCAGGGGAAATTAACGTCCCCCACTAGTATAGTTTTTCTATCTATTTCTTCCTCTAATTCCCTTTCCTTCTTTTCTAGGAGCTTGGATGCTATACCATTATGTTATACCATAAATGTTATATGCCAAATACACACACACACACACACACCATATATATTAAGTAATGATATTGTTTCATTCTTGATTGTGCCTTTTAGCAGGATATAGTTTCCTTCCTTATCTCTTTCAATTCGATCAATTTTTGCTTTTGCTTTATCTTAGATAAAGATTGCTACCCCTGCTTTTTTACTTTAGCTGAGGCATGATATATTTTACTCCAGCCTTTTACCTTCACCCTGTGTGTATCCCTCTCTTTTAGATGTGTTTCTTGTAAACAGTATTTTGTAGGATTATGGTTTTTAATCCATGCTGCTATCTGCCTCCATTTTATGGGAGAGTTCATTTCATTCACGTTCACAGTTATGATTACTATCTGTTTCTTTCCCTCCATCCTATTCCCCTCCCCATTTATACTTATATTTTTCCCTCCTTCTCCCTTCCTCTCTTTAAGAGTTTTCCTTTTGACCACTGCCTCCCCCAGGATCCTCTCCTTATCAGGCCCCCTTTTCCTCCCCTTTCCCATTACTTCTTCCCTCCCTTCTAACCACCCCTCCCCTTTCATAACCTTTCCCCCCTCCTACTGCCTGTAGGATATTTTTATACTTAATGTAGTATGTTATTTCTTCTTCACACCAAGAGTTAGAGGAACAAATATTTCACATTTCCTTCTATTCTTTCATTTGTTTGGATCTGTTTAACAGCATCTTGATTTCTCATAAAGTCATTAGCTTCCATTTGCTCCAATCTAATTCTGAAGCAATGATTCTCCTCAGTGAGCTTTTGAGATTCTTTTTCCATCTGGCAAATTCGACTTTTTAAGGCATTCTTCTCCTCATTGCCTTTTTGAGCCTCCTTTGCCATTTGAGTCAGTCTGTTTTTTAAGGTATTATTTTCTTCAGTCAGGCTGTTGACTCTCATTTTGTAATTTTCTTGCATTGTTCTCATTTATCTTCCCAATTTTTCCTCCATTTCTCTTATCTGCTTCTTAAGGTCCTCTATGGCCTGTAACTAGCTTGTATTTTCATTTGAAGCTTTTGGTGCAGGAGTTCTGACTTCACTGTTTTCCTCCTGTTCCATGCCTTGCTCCTTATTGTCCCCAAAATAGGAGTGTAATGTTGGAATCTTCTGTCTGCTTTGTTTCCTTTGCCTGCTCATTTTGCCCCTCAGTCACTTAACCCCTGGGCTTTTTGGCACAGTAGGACTCTGCCACCAGACAGGGGAGTTTTCGTCCCCAATGCTGGGGTTCTCTCAGCTGCCAGAGGTATTAGATGGGTGCCCTCTCCGTGGTCTCCACATGCTCTGGAAAGCTGGACACACACCCCAGGATCTCCACCCTAGACTGCAATCCAGATCCAAGCAGGTTAAAGCAAGAGCGATTACCCCTCAGACTGGTGCTTGGTCCCCCTACACTCTGCAGGCCAGGAGCTGAAGCTGCCACGTGGCGCTGGTTTCTCACGCCTCCGAGGTTTCTCGCCCCAGGGGTAAAAGCCATGCACTCCCACTTACTGGGTCCCAAAGTCCAGACTGCCCTGGCCTCTCACCTTGTCCTTCGCATCTATGTATTGATTAATCTGGAAACAGCCACAGCTGCTGCTGATCTGGAGTCCCTCTGGCACGCGGCTGGTCAGGCCAGCCCTGGGGCTAAAGCCTCGGCATGGGGCTGGGCTTGGCTCCCAGAGCACTGCGCTGGTCGATTCCTGCCGGCCTGCCAGGCTGTCCTCAGCTGGAGGTTAGCTTCTCTGTGTCATTTTGTGGGTTCTGCAGCTCCAAAGTTTGTTTAGAGTCCCCTTTTTACATGGATTGGGGAAGGTGGAAGCCAGAGCCACGGGAAGGTTGTGCTTCTACTCCGCCATCTTGCCTCCGCCGAGGTCATGGATTTCTAACCAGAGGGAATCACAGAGGTCCTTGAGCCTCATCTCCTTTTTTTTTCAGTTGCTATACCTGAGCCTCAGGAACATTAAGTGACTCATGCAAATTCACACATGTCATTTCAGATGTGGAATTGACCTTAGGTCCTTTGTCTCTAGAGTCACTTCTATTCCCACTGGAACCCAATGATTTCTTCTGAGCCATTTATAAACACCTAGGGACTGGGAAAATAAATTTTTTTTAAAGAGTGTAGATTGAAGGGAAGGTACTTGAATGACAAAGATATATTTTACAGGTTAGGAAGAACATGACCCGCATTGGCTGTTGCAATACAGATATTTCAAATGAACTCCATTTTTATTTGTTTCGGTTTCCCCATCTTCAAAGCATTTCTGGCATTGTTAAGACATGCTTAGAACCTCATTAGCTTCTAACTTCATTTTTGTCCAAATACATCACTGGAAGATTATTTGGAAGCAATTGTTGTTTTAATTTTTTTATGTTTTCATTTTTCTTCTTTTTATAATAGAAAATGAATTATATTCTTGTGAATATAATTAATTTCCAAAAGAGTGATTTGCTCTCTTTACTCCTGAAGAATTTTCAGACAATAATGTTCCTCATCTTTTGAGAGTAGAAATAAATATGCTGATTGATTACTACTCCTATTTTTTGTTTCATTAATGGTGCTGAATAATCAGTGGTGTTATCAATGGTTGAAAGAATATCTAAAATGTTCCTTTATCTTTCAGATTATCTGAAAACCATCTTGGTCAGAATGTAAAAATGAAAGGGCAGTCTTTTTATTCAGCTTTGAATTGCTGGGGTCACTGGAATTGTGGTATTACTACACAGGCATTTAAGTACAGGTATACAGGAGTTATTGAATGTCTTTTTATTGAAATAAATTGATCTGTGAAGACATAATACTTGTGTAGTATAAAAATATGAAAACTTGTTTCTTGAAAGAAGTCAGTGTGCCCTATTCACCCTACCGTGTGATATTAGGCTAAATGTAGCCTTCCTCCTCCATCACTTACATAGTGACAAAATATACTGCAAACAGAGAGACACAACATGCTTTTTTGTGCATCATTCCACCTAGGGCAAGCAACAAAAAGAGTACCATCAAGATCTTGGGACAGAACCATGTGGAGACTGATGGAGGAACGTAAAAATTTTTAGACACTTGTCCCATGTGGGTGGAGATGCCAAGATATCATGAGACTATTTATATGGAGATTAAGATTCAGTGGTGGAGAGAATAAGACCCAGGTAGAGTTAAGTGCAGAAGGAATACATCTGGGATGCCGGTGCTTGGAACTTGCCAGGTCTCTTCAGACTGGAGTTGAATTTGGAGCTGCAGTCATGGTAACCTTTAATGAATCATTCTGGGCAAGTGCAAAAATTTCTAGTGCTGCCAATGCTATTGAAATTTCACAGTCTCTTCCTTGTTAGGACTCTGATTGCAAGAAACCATGAAGCACAGAAAAGCTGGCACCACTTCAGTTTTTGGTCATGATTCAATAGATGCATTATTTTGGATCAATCATCTATTTCTTCAGTTCTCAGTACCTGGAAAGGAGTTGTAATCCATTTAAGGCCTAAGCCTCAATGGTAGCATAGGAAGTTTGAATTGTTCCCCCCAAGATATAGAGATGGAATGGAAGGTGAAATTTTCTAGTATGAAGATTTTATGCGTTAACAAAATGAACACAAATGTTTCCATATTATCACTCCCTACAAAAGTGTTGTTGAATATGACCACTAGCTAGTTTGAGTTGTGTGTCTGTAGGTCATATTGGGGATGGATAAGGAGATCTGAGAATCATCAGCCTGGTGAAGAAGATGCTGGGATTCCTGGAGAAGAAGATGCTGGGAGACCATGAGATCACCTCGGCAAAATGATAGAGGGCTATGAGAAGAGAGTCCAGGATACAGCTTTGGGGACCCTCAGTGGTACTAGGTTTGCCTAGAAGAAGATCCAGCAATGGGCACTAAGAAGAAGTGGTCAGACAGGCAGGGGAAGAACCAGGAGAGAATAGTCTTATGAAGACTTAACGAGAAGAGAGCATCGATGAGAAGAGAGTGGCTGAAGCTGTGAAAGTTTACAGAGCAATCACAAAGGATGAGAATGGATAAAAGGTGGAGAGAAGTGTGCCTGTAACTATCACAGATAACTTTGGGGAGAACCATATTGACTTAACGATGATTTCAGAAGCTGGAATGCAGAGAATCCAAAAGAGAATGGGAAGCAAGGGGGAGGAAAGATTTTTTTGTAGGCGGCTTATTCAAAGGCTTTTTCCAGAAGGGGCAGAGGCAGAAGAGGATACAGATAGTGAAGATGACCAAATCAAATGAGGGATTTTTAATGGCCAGTGAGACATTGGCATGTGATGGGGTAGCAGGGAAGGAGAAATCAGAGAGCAAGATATTGAAATTTTTTGTTTTCTTCTTATGACAAAGATCACCAACTGCTTTGTTGAAGATGCCATCTGCATCAGTGAACTGAAACCTCACCACAACAAAATCACATATCGTTATTATGCCCCCAAGACCATGGATTTCTAGTCAGAGGCAATCACAGAGTTCCTCCAGCCTCATGCACTCATTTTACAGATGCGATATGTGAGGCCCAGTAACATTAAGTGACTCACACAAACTGACACATATCTTTTGAGATGTGCAAATGGACCTTAGTTCCTTTGCCTCTAGAGTTACTTCCCTTCCCACTGTACCTCAATGATTTCTATGGGGGCACTTATAGCCACCAAGGGCTTGGGAAGGGAATTCTTTTAATTTTTTGACAGTAGTGTAGTTTGAGGGGATGGTTCTTGAATGGCAAAGATGTGTGTTAGATGTTAGGAAGAGCATGAGACTTACTGGTTGCTGAAATATGAATATTTCTCATTCACTCCCATTATTTTTGATTATTTACTTTAGTTTTCCCATCTTCAATGTACATCTGCCTCAGTTGAGAGAAGCTTAGTACCTCAGGAGCTTCTACTTTGATTTTGGTCCCAATCCACCACTGGAGGGCTATTTAGAGGCCATTGTAGATCCATAATACTTATTCAATTCTGAAAAAGAAAAAGGAGTGCCCGGACACTTTTCTGACTTTATTTTGATATTTTTTCCTTTTTCAGTAGAAAGTGAGTTATATTCTTGTGAATATGATTATTTTTATTGAGAGTCTGACCCTCTTGACTCCTGAAGAATTTTTGACCAGTAATGTTATTCATTTTTTTCCCAGGAGAAAGAGGTATACTGATTCATGGTTCCTCCTCTACAGGTTTGTGGTCCAAGTAAGGAAAGGGAACTGGGGTTCAGAAGGAATGAACAGTGTTTCCGTGATGCGAAAGAGAGCTGAGCATAATTGCTCTGGTATTTGTTGTGGAGTCAAAATAAGGGAAGTGTGGAAGATACTGGCGTTATGGTAGATGGCTCTGTTAAGATAGGAAAAGTAAAGGGAGCACCGTGA
>NW_027187336.1:0-3879 GCF_028583685.1 Petaurus breviceps papuanus
CTAAAATAATTAAAGTGTAGACAGGAGTAATTGAATGATTTCCAGTACATAATAGGGAATGATTCCATATATATGTATGTGTATATGTATATATAATATGTCTATATATACATATACATACATTTACATATACATATACATGTTCACACATGCACACACACACTGACCACACTCAACTCCCGTTGAGATCCTGAGCCGCAGGAGCTAGCGAGTTTGAGTTAACTTGAAATAAGAGGCAAGGAGTCAGCCTGCCGGTTGGGCTGAACTTCCCATCTCCCTGGAGCGAATATCTGCAGACTTGTTAAATCCCTTCCCTTATGCATTTTTCCCGTGATACTTGTGGCCCGTCACCCTTGAATTTCTCTATTCGTGTCCTTTTGCCCTGCTCCCCAGTCGTGAGAATAATCTCGAGTTCTCCTCTCTCCTCCTTAGAGTAAGTACGCTTCTCGTCCCCCGCCCGCGAACCCCCGGTCCATTCGTTTTTGCATTTGACAACTCTCCCCCCTCCTCGAACTTTCTTAATTTGGAAACAAAACTGGAAAAAGAAAAAGAGCCGTCTAGCACTCCCAGCTTCACCCTTCTTCCTTCATCGAGGTTTCATCTGTTAATTTCTCCCACCCACATACTTCTTTTCATAGATTGTCTTTGTCAGCGCCCCACCCAGCAAATAACTGGGGCTGTGACTCGAGAGGCGGCTGTTCCTGAGAAGTCACCCTAGCACTGCTATCTCACTTAACTAATGAGAAAAGTTGAGAACCTTTAATGAGTGTGCTCCATCGGGTCTGGCACTAGCTAGCTGACCTTGGGGAAGGGGAGCAGACTGTTGCAGGTGGCCGTAGGTGCATATGGAATTTCAAGCTTCATATTCTGTGGGAGTACTGTTCGCCTTGCCACTGCAAACTCTTCTGGGAAGGAGGGCGAGAATACACGAGCTGCGCCTGAGTGGAGTTCAGACCCCAGCAGGAAATAGACGGGGCGGGGGTGGGAGGCGGGGGAGAGAAAACATGGAGCAAAGCAGCTTATCTCACAAGACATATCTCCTCTTGGACCTCTGGAAGCTTCCTCCCCCCCCCCCCCCCCCTTCATTCTGAAAAACTTTAATGTCAACTGGCTGTGAAGAGCCTGCTGCTTGTGGGACATTTTTTTTGGTAGCATTGGCAAAGAAATATTTCACAGTGAAATCTTTGCAACGCCCTTCCCATCTGAGTTTAGAACTGTGCAAGTTTTTTTTTGCAATGTAGTGCATATTTTTCCTTCTATTTTCCAAACCAAATTTCTTCTTCCTGTAACTTTTCATTACTTTGGGATTTCAGCCAGGTTGGTAGATGTTGAAACCAAGTACATGATTTTTTCAAATACTCAAATGAATCCATAATCTCACCAGTTGGAACATTTCTGCCAATACTCTAGTAATCAATCCACAAATATTAGATGATCTCTTCATTTTTCCCAACTTTAGCATTGTTTCCTTTCCCTTTGAAAGGGAGGAGGAGGAACAGAAAGGAGTCATGAATAAAGGTGACAAAGGTCTTTTAAGGACAGGATATATGGTGAATTCTAATTAATATTTTTAAGGCATACTCAGTTGCTACCTCCTCCAGGAAGAGGATTTTAATTTGATCCTTCTTCCCAATCAGTAATGATTTTCCCTGCTTTGGTTTACAACTCTCAAATACATATTCATTATTTTGCCCTATATTTATTTGAGTTTACATCTTTTCTCCTCAGAAAAAGATAAGTGAATCTTGGTGGGCAGGGACCCTAATTTATTTAAATTTTGTATCTCCCCCTGGATTAATACAATGCTTTGTGCACAGCAGGTGCTCAATAAATGTTGTATGATTTTTTTATAATGACCTTTGATTGTTATTAATCTTGCAAACTCTTAATTTTTCTAATACTAGAATATATTTTGCTTAGGACTATCCATCTAATGCAATTCCTTCATTTTCCTCTGAAGAAAATGAAACCAAGGGAGGTTAAAAGATTCGACCAAGGTCACACAGGCAGTAAATAGAAGAGTGAGGATTTAAACCCAGCTTCTTTGCTTCCACTTCCTTTGTTCTTATCCCTCTAACCCATTAACTCAATTTTCATCTTTGTATCTTCTCTTGAATAGAACTCAGTACAATGTGTCATAGGTGCTCTATTGATTAATTTATTGAATTCAATTTTTTGTGACCCAAGAGTTTGCAAAATTATAATTCTTTAAAAATTAAAAAAATTAATGATATCTTTTGGTTCTACATTGCCTACATTTCTCCCAGTGTCCTTCCTTTTTCCTTTCCCAGAGACCTATCCCATATAATAAAAAGCTTTTAAAGAACAAAAAAAGAAAGGGAAAAAAATTAGTGAACTGATCAATACATAAAAAAAAAAGTCTAAAATTATATGCAATATTCTGTACCTGTGTGGTCCTCCATCCTCTGCAAAGCAGTGGGGAAGCTATCTCCTCATTTCTCTTCTTTGAGGTCATGCTTGGTCTTTCTCATTCTTCACTATTCATTCTCAGTTTTTTCGTGGTTGTTTTTCTTCCCTTAAGTGTTTTCCTTTTTCAGAGTTTTTTCCTGTATGTATTGACATGATCATGTGAATTTGGATGTTTAATTTTTAATATATTTATATTCATTGTTTTCATTATGTTAAACCATCTTTGCTTCTCTGGTATAAATCCCACTTGATTATTAAGTATGATTACTTAGATAAATTTCTGTAGTCTGTTTGGATCTTGTTTAAAATTTGAGTTAATTTTCTTAATGATATTGACTTCTAGTTTTCTTTATGTGTTTTCCCTTTCTCTGGTTTAATTATTAGGATGATATTTGTCACATAAAAGAATTCTGTTCAAAGGTCTCTCATTTTTTGAGAATAATTTGTGAAGTCAACCAATTGAGTAAAAGCAAACTATTTTTAAAAAATGATAAAAGTCTCCTGTGAATCCATCAGGAGTAAGACTTTTTGCTTTGGTAGTTCCTTTTTAGTTAGATGCATTCTCTTTTCTGATTTTGGGTTAAGATCTTTGTGGTTTTTTTTTTATAACTTGGGATTTTTGTATTTTTCAAGGCACACCTTTATTTCTTTTGTGTTCTGAGTTCTGTTAGCATATAAGTGTGTGCAATATGTTGTTTATTCTTTTTATTTCTTCTGATTTTACTGTGATTTCACACTGTCCTTTTGCTATTTTTAACTTCATTTTCTTCTTTCTTTTTAATCAATTTTATTAGTCTTTTCAAAGAACAAGTTTTTAGATTTATTATTTCTGCAATGTTTTCCAATTTATCTATTTTTCCCTTTTTGATATCTTTTGTGCTTACTTTAGGTTTGCTTATTTATTGACTTTCTCATTTAAAAAATATATAGTCCATTCATTAGTCTTCTTTTTATATTTTCTTCATCTGTGTTTGTAAGGATAAGATTGCCCCATGTAAGTCCTGCTTTAGCAGCGCCCCAGAAGTTTTTAATATGTTGTTTCATTATCTTTTTATGTAAAATAGTTATTTTCTTTTAGTTTTTAATTGTTTCTATGATTTGTTCTTCCACCTTCTCAACACTTAAGATTTCATTAAGTCTCTCTTTGGGTCTGTCTCTTGTGTTTGTGGTCCATGAACCAATCTTATTTTTATTAGTTATGATCTGTAAAGGATGTATTAAAGTATTATTTATTTCTGCCTTTTTACATAGTTGCAAAATCACGGTTCGCTATTATATATAGTACATGATTCATTGCTTTGTCGATTTTCTGTACTTAAGAGGATATCTCAGGTCTCTTCTATTCTACCCTTCAGGTGAGAGAATAACAGCATTTTAGATAATCCATTCACATGCGCTCACACACACACACACACACACACACACACACACACACACACACACACACAC
>NW_027187336.1:3889-24796 GCF_028583685.1 Petaurus breviceps papuanus
CACACACACACACACACACACACACACACACACACACACACACACACCTCTCGAGATTCTAGTTTTAACATAAGAAGCGAAGAGTCACCAGAACGGGTGTTTTCGGTTAAGTTACCCCATTTGAAGGACACCGTTGGTACATCGGACCCTTCCTTTTCATGCTGTGCTTATTACCTTCCGCTAATGCCGGTGAGCTCGAGATCTTGCCCACCTCCGTCCCCCACCCCTTCACTCCCCTCCCGTGTCCTCTAGTTTTTAGGAATGAGCTCTCACCGTCCAGGAGTGAGGGGATTCAGATTTGTTTAATCCCTTCCCTTCTGTGTTCTTCCCATGGTACTTGTGTCCCGTCTGTTTGTCCGTTTCTTTAATTGCCCAGTTGTGAGAGTAGTCCCGAGTTCTCTTCCCTCCTCCTCAGGGTACCTGCCACTTCTCGCTCCCCGACCCCGAACCCAGGCCCACTGGCTTTCGCATTTAACAAGTCTCCGCCTCCCCCGCCCTTCTTAGAATCTTGCCTTGTTTTTTCTAGTTTGGAAACAAAAATGGGAAAAGAAAAAAAGCCTCACCCTTCTTCCCCCATCTAAGTTTCATCTGTTAATTTCTTTAATGTTTTCTTTTCTTTTATCCCCCCCCCCACTCTCATCCCCACATAGCTTTACATATGTTGATTTGGTCACGACACTCCCCCTCCCCCCCCAAATCTGGCAAATACCTTAGGGGAACAATTGAATGGGGTGGGGCCCTCAAGATGGCCATTTCTGTTTCTAGCGCTGCCACCTCCCGAAGCTAAAGGTAGAAGTTTAGAATCTTTAATGAGTGTCCTCCACTGGCCTTGGTCTTAGCTAGCTGACCCTTGGAGGGCGGAGCAGGCTGCTGCCCAGGTGCCGGTGGAACTTCAAACTTTCTCCTCTGGGAGAGCATTCTTCCGCTCTGCCACCGCGGGGGTGGGGCGCAGTATTCTGGGGAGGAGGGTGAGACCCCCGGGCTTCATCTGAGTGAAATTCCCCCAGCAGGAAATAGATGGGAGGAAGTCTCTAAAGCTGCTTTTATGCAGGGCTTAGCACAGTGCCTGCCCCAGAGAAGGCGCTAATAAATGTTGATTAGTTATGGATGCTTTGCACTGTCAGCTAGCAGGCACAGTGGGGTGCCTGGAGGCAGCAAGACCTGAGTTCAAGACCTTTTCCACACAATTAGTGGCTGTGTGACCCTGGGCAAGTCCCTTAACCTCTCTTTTCCATAGTTACCCCATCTGTAAAATGGAGATGATAATAGCATGTATCCCACTGGGTCATTGTCAGTATACAATGAAATGTATTGAAACAAAAAAAAAATACAATGAAAAAGGCTTTGCAAACCTCAAGACGCTGTAAATGGCTAGCTCTTCCCACCTTAAAGCCTTTACTTAGAGTTTCAGATTTGAGAAATTAAATTCAATTATAAGTCATTTCCCAAGCACATATTAGGTGCTGGGGATATAAATACAAAAAATTTTAAAAATTTCTATTTACAAAGTTGTTGTGTTTGTCCTTCATTTTAGAAAAGGACCATGACTTCAGGGAAATGATGACTTGCAGTTGACTTTGGTTTGAGGGATAGCTGTGCAAGCTAAGCTCTCCAGCATCACTTTCTCCTCCAGAGCCATCTGGGTCCAGTGGATATTCATGAGGAAGACTAGAGATGGCTCAGGATGCAATGGGAGACCCTGGCCCTCTTAGGCTAAGACCTTTTCATATACTCACTTAGAGTACCCTTGCCATTCACTCTAATTGAGGAGGTCCCAAAACGTAGCCATTAAGTGAAGCTTTGTCTAAGATCTATTGTGGTCCAGTCTATGAGCTGAGTAAAGTTAGAGCCATCCTTTGACCCACTTCTTAAAAAGTTCTGTTCACTGAATGGTTCTTGAAAAGACCTTAGCCTAAAAGGTCAGGGTCTCCCATTGTATCTCAAGCTATCTCTAGTCATCCTGTTGAATATCTGGTCACTGGACTTATTTGTCTATGGAGGAGAAAGTGAGGTTAGTGACCTTGCACAGCTCTTCCTCACTCAAATCAGTCAACTGAAAGTCCTGTAATTTTCCTGAAGTCATGTTCTTCCTCAAAAACAAAGGCAAAACACAACCTGTGAGTAGTCTGGGCTGCCTGAATGGGGACTCAGCCAGCTGGGTAACTCAGCTGGTCTCTCCTTTTTCCCCTCCCTCTCCTTCTCCTTTTCTTCAAAGGAAGGTAAATTTTGATGCTGGAAAACTGCACAGTTAATTTGGGGTTTACTGGCTAGATTTCCTTCCTTCCTTCCTTTTTTCTTCTTTCTTTCACAAACCCTTAAATTTACAAAGTAGTGAAATAAAATAATACAGTCCTTTGCAGAGGAGATCAGGGAGTTGGTGTGGTTTAGGGACTTTGGGGGAGGCAGATGAGAGCACCTAGGAGTACCTGTCATAGAAAGAGGAGGAGGCTGTGGTGTGGAGTTAAGAAAAGGAAGGGCTGGAATGGGTAGTGGTTCTTCTTCAAAACAGTTGTTGGCTGGGGGTGGTTAAAAAGAGGACAAGCACATATGATAATGAGGGTACAACAGAGAGGGTGGCCAGGGATGAGAAAATCAGATTTTCATTTCCCCAATTATTAGTGATTTAGTACCTATTTTTCATATGACTATTGATAACTTTGCATGGTTTCTCTAAAAACTGCCTGTTAATATCCCCAGACACTTATCAATTTAGGAAAAGCTCTTGTTCTTATAACTTTGGTACTGTTCCCCATATATTTCAGAAATGAGACCTCAGTTGGGTTGTTTGTTGGGTGGGGTCTCTAGTCAGAGTGGCATAGGGATTGTCTCTCTCCACACAGTTGAACAGAACCCTGCTCAATTCTCTTTTCATTTATTTAAATTGAAATATTATTTAAATTGAAATTAATTAATTAAATTAATATTATTTAAATTGAAATGAAATCCCCTTTGCTTCCTCCCCGTTCCTGGGAGGTAAAAGAGCATTAGGAAGCAGGATTGTCATTGGATAGAAGGTGGGCTTCCTGTGTACTTATGTTCATTCTCTCCATCTCTTCATCAGAGGCTTGACCATCCATGCTCCAGAGAATCAGCCTGGTGGTCTTTTAAAGCTTGCATTCTTCTGGAGAGGGAAAGATGATTTGTTCATTTTCTAGCATAAGAAACTGAGTCTCAAAGAGGTTAAATGACATTGGTAGAGGACTTTGGTCTAAACATAGGAACTTTCTCTTCTCGATTGATGGTCACCATGATTAATTCCATTTTCATACACACAACCTTCACTTTTCAGTTTGGAGGTGGGAGTGGAGGGTGGGAGAGACAGAGCCCAGGACCTGTGATGGTATGGTGTAGAAATCAGTTAAGTCAGTAAATATATATTAAGTGCCTACTATGTGCCAGGGCAGCTAGGTGATGAGGTGGATATAGCATTGGGCCTGGAGTCAGGAACATGTGAAAGATTTGAGTTCAAACCCACAATCCAATACTTACTAGCTGTGTGACCCTGGGTGAGTCACTTAACTCCTATTTGCATCAGTTTTTCATCTGTAAAATGGGCACATACTGGAGAAGGAAATAACAAAGCATTCCAGTATCTTTGTAAGAAAACCCAAAAGGTTTTCTTAAAAGCCAAAGGGTCACCAAGAAGTGGACGTGACTGAAAGACTGAACAACTACCACATGCCAGGAACTGTGCTCAGTGCTAGTGATACAAAAAGAGGAAGAAGACATTCTCTCCCCTTGAGGAGGCAGACAACAAACAAATATGTTCAAATTATATACAAGATAAATAGGAAATAACTAACAGAGGGAAGGTACTAGAATTAAGAGGGATTGAAAAAGACTTCCTGTAGAATATGAGATTTCACTTGGGATTTGAAAGAAGCCAGCAGGCTGAGATGAGAAGGGAGAGCATTCTACAAGTGGGGGACAGCCAGAAAAAAATAGTGGAGAGAAAAATAATTTTCAGCTTTGAATTCTCTTCCTTTCTCTCCCTACTCTGACACATGTTGAGACACGCAAGAAAAACAAAACCTGTTACAAATATGCAGTCAAGCAAAACAAAATTCTGAATTGACCATGACCAAAAGAAATATGCTTCACCCTGCACTGATTTCATCATAACCTGTCTCTTTGGAGGTTGGTAACATGTTCATTGTAAGTACTCTAGAACTCCTGTGGGTCTTCGTGTTGATCAGAATACCTAAGCATTTCCAATGTGCTTGTCTTTACATTAGTATTATTGAATCAGTTGTTCTCCTGGTTTTCTTCCTTTCACTTTGCATTTCTTCATACAAGTCTTCCCAGATTTCTCTGAAACCTTTCATTATTTCTTACCGCAAAATAATATTCCATTCCAACATTGCCTGTTACTTGCTTGTCTTTGTACACAGTTTCTTATATGTTATCTCCCCTCATTCAAATGTCATCTTCCTCTAAGCAGGGACTAGGGTTTTTTTTGTTGTTTTCTATGTATATTTACTGTTTAGCACTATGAGTGGAACACAGTAGGTGCCTAAGAAATTCATGTTGGTTTCATTTTACTTTCTCTGGCAGAAATAAATGGAAAAAATTAAGCCTTTGTCTATTTTCGAAAGCAGTTCTTCAATTAGGAGTTAATTGTACTTTGAATGTTTGATAGAAATAATTTTTGACTGGAGTGCTCATTAGTAGTCTGTTTAATGTATTTCTCTAAGATTTCTTTATTTATGCTGTCTATTTCTTTGGTAGTCAACTTGGATATTTTATATTTTTTGGTAAATATTCATAATTTATTTTATAATCTAAATTTTGTGAGCAAATAGCTGAAGGTAATAATCCTTGACAATTTCACAGGTATTAGTTGAGGTGACTTCTTTCTCATATCTGACTTTGGTTATTTGGTTTTCTTTTTCCTTCTGTGTTCAAATTTCCTAATAGTTTTTTTAATTTTGTTGATCTCTTAAACAAAGTCTTTGTTTTATTACCCAATTGTTATTGAAGAAGTGCTCTTCTTTTCCCATCCCTTTGTAGGAGAATATATGGGCTCTGGGGATCTGTTGAGGAGAGGACAAGAAGGAGCCTGGGGAAAGACTCTCCCAATTAGGGAAAAGGGGAGAACAGAACCATGACTAGATGATGGTGGAGTAGAAACAGGTCCTCCATGCGGCTCCAGCTTCCACCTTCCCCAAACTCCAGATCACCAGCAGCTGTGGCTGTTTCCAGAATTATCAACACATAGATGCTAAGGACAAAGTGAGAGGTCAGTGCACTGTTGACTTTGCGACCCAGTAGTTGGGAGTGCTTCAGCTTTTGCCCCTAGTGTGAGAAGCTGCTGAGGAGCTGTTGCTGTGCAGCCACCCCCGCGCGTGACAGCTTCAGCTCCTGGCCCCAAAAGTGTAGGGGGACCAAGTGACCAGTCTGCTTTAACCTGCTTGGATCTGATTGCGGTCTAGGGTGGAGGTTCTGGGGTGTGTCCAGCTTGCCAGAGCATGTGGAGGTTTCAGCAAGGGTACCCTACTAATTCCATTGGCAGCTGAGAAAACCCCAGCATTTGGTACTAAGCTCCTCTGTCTGGTAGCAGAGTCCTGTTGTGGCAAAAAGGCCAAAAGTCATGAGTGGCAACATGAACAGGCAAAGGAAACAAAGCAGACAGAAGAATCCAACATTAGACTCATTTTGGGGACAAAAAGGAGCAAAGCATGGAACAGGAGGAAAACAGTGAAGTCAGAACTTCAAAGGAAAAATGGCAACAGAGGCTCAAAAAGGCAGTGAGAAGAATGCCTTAAAAAGCTGAATTTGCCAGATGGAAAAAGAAGTTCAAAAGCTCACTGAGAAGAATCATTCCTTCAGAATTAGACTGGAAGCTAATGACTTTATGAGAAATCAAGATGCTGTTAAACAGATCTAAACAAATGAAAGAATAGAAGGTAATGTGAAATATCTCATGGGAAAAACCACTGACCTGGAAAATAGATCCAGGAGAGATAATTTTAAAATTATTGGACTACCTGAAAGCCATGATCAAAGAAAGAACCAGAAATCATCCTCCAAGAAATCCTCAAGGAAAACTGTCCTCATGTTTTAGAACCAGAGGGCAAAAGAATTGAAAGAATCCACCAATCACCTCCTGAAAAAGATCCCAAAAAGAAAACTCCTAGGAATATAGCCATGTTCCAGAATTTCCAGACCAAGGAGAGAATATTACAAGCAGCCAGGAAGAAACAATTTGAATATTGTAGAAACACAATCAGGATAACCCAGGATCTGGCAGCTTCTACACTGAGGGATCGAAGGGCTGTGATATTCCAGAGGTAGAAGGAGCTAGGATTAAAACCAAGAATCACCTACACAGCAAAACTGAGTATCATGTTCCAGGGGAAAATATGGTCATTCAGTGGAATAAAGGACTTTCAAGCATTCTTGATGAAAAAACCAGAGTTGAACAGAAAATTTGACAGATACAAGAAGCAAGACAAGCACAAGAAGGTAAACAGGGAAAAGAAATCATAAGGAACTTACCAAAGTTTAACTATTAACATTCCTACAAGAAAAAACAATAATTGTAACTGATGAAACTTTTCTCAGTATGAAAATAGTTGAAGGGAATAGAAATATATATATATGTCTATATATGAGGGTATATGGGCATATGAATACATATGTGAATATGTGTATATATGTTTACAGGTATAAATAGACAGAGGGCACAGGAGCAATTTAATAGGAAGGGATGGTACAGCCACTGGGGCATAGAGATCCACCATGCCCTAGTGGAAAAGTCGAAAGGGGTATGGGAGAAATTATGGGAGAGAGCAGACTGGAGGAGGGGATATCCTGTGGGACTGCTATTTTGGGGCAGTGGGTAGGGGAAAAAATGGAGAGAAATTTTGCAACTCAAAATCTGGCAGAAAATAAAAATAAAAAAAAAGAAAAAGAAGAAAGGAAGTGATAAAAAAAAATAAAAATTAATTTTTTAAAAAAAGAACCATGACTAACCTGGGGCTGGGGGTCAGGTTCTCACACATTCCAGGAAACACTGGGCTGTGAACTATATGATGGAAATCTTAGAGGATTTTGGAGATATGGCTGTGATGGAAAGGACTTCCTCATCTTCCAACCTCACACACTCACTTGGGAAGCAGTCTACCATGTTGCTGGCAGTCTAAAGAATGCCTTAGAGGCAGAGCCAAGAGAAAGAAAGATCCAGAAAGCCAAAGTGGAAGGAGATTATTGAGAGTGCCTTTTGATTTATCTGAAATTTTGGCAGGAGATAAAAGCAGGTACTGACCTGGGAGAGTGGCCCTCACCCCCAACTCCCTTGAAAACTCCTCTCTCTGCCCTGATTTCCTGCTTGAGCTCTCTTCCTGTAGATAGACTCCCAGAATGCATGGGTCAATCTCCTTAAGGGTCAGTATGGGCGTAGCTCACATACTCTTATTCCTTCAGAGTCTGGACACTTGGGTACTTAAGTTCCTATATGCCCTAGACCATGCTTGCACAACATATGGCCTATGGGCCTTGTGGGTCCCACCAAAGGCCTTCTGGGGGCTTGTGAAAATTGTAGCATTGCCACAATGTACATAATCTCTCCTGTATGTCATATAGCAAGAGGCAACCAACCATGGTCAGCCTATCTGGGGCCCAAAGAAGATAAGCTTATTTTAATTTTGGCCCATACCTACTCCCAAGCTGTCCAGGTTTGCCCTGGACTGAAAGTTATTGTTGTTGATAGTGCTGGTGGTGCTCTCTTCATCCCTCAGTAGGAGAGAGTTTGTACCTCTTCCTTCATTTTGGTCTCTTCCCCACAGAATTCACTTTCCTGAATGTGACTCAAAACAAGAACTGAGAGGGGAAGATTACTTTGAGGTGTTGGGCTCACAGCTTTTTCCCTCGGGACATCAAGATGACCTGGCTGCAGGATGGGTACCCACTAAACCAAAGGGACCAGAAAGAGGACTTATCCAGCCTAGTGCAGATGGCATCTACCAGACCTGGGTGTCTATAAGATGTCCATCCTGGGAAGGCAAATTACACTTGCCATGTGGAACATCAGGGAAGGAATGAAACCATCTCTGTACCCTTGCATAATCAAGAGACATGTGGGGTTGGAGCCAGGATCCTTGTTGGAATCAGCCTCAGTTTCCACATTTATCCACAGAAGGGATTGGACACAATTTTCTCTAGTCCCTCCCAATTTCAAGAGTACATGAGTCAAGGGGTGGCTAGGTGGCACAGTGAGTTAAGCACCAGCCCCAGAGTCAGGGGGACCCGAGTTCTGTTCCAGCCTCAGACACAACACCCACACACAAAAAACTAGCCATGTAACCTTGGGCAAGTTACTTAAACCACCCCAATTGCCCTCCAAAAAAAGGCAAAAAAAAAAAAGAGTACAGGAGTCTAAGGAAGTTCCTATTTTCTTCCTCACCTTAAAGGTGTATGAAAGGGTGCCTTAGTCAGTGTCCTGATACAGTAACAAAACTCCAAGAGCTGCCCTTTAGTATCCTTGTGGGAGTAAAGATTACACTGAGTTCTATGGGATCCAAAAGGGTGAGAAAGTAGAAAGTCTCCTTACTCTCAGAAGAGTCAGGAGATACCTATGATGGAAGCCCAGGTCTGTGTCTTACCTCTTTGTAGAGATAGGCAAGACCCTTGAAATTCCTGAGTCAGTTTCCACTTCTGTAAAACAGAGACACTGTAATGGACACTAAGATGTCAGGACAGCTAACCATCCGGGACTGCCTCTCAGACCGAAAGACAGCCTCGAGCTTTCTGTTAGACATAATTTTATAGACAATGTGATTGCTAGAAACAGAGTATCAGCATTGTGTCTAAAACATTCTCAGTATTATTCTTATTAAGGCAAAGCATTCCCCGTATTATTTCTATTCAAGCAAAACATTCTCAGTATTATTCTTTTGAAACAAAACATTAGTATTATTTCAACTGAAGCAAAGAGAAGCCATAGTCCCTTAGCAAAGCCTTGAATACAAACATAAACAGAACTGAACCCGTGGGAATCTGTGGCATGTTTTGGAAACACAGGTGAAACATTTCTTTACTATTGGAGCCTATTAGGTGATTTCCAAAGAACCCAGTAGGGGTCCCCTCTAGCAGGTTTAAGGGAGCTCTAGTGTATAATTTCTGGTGGGCACTTCAACTTCTTATATGATCTTCCCCTCAGGCTGCTTGTGAGAAGAATGCTTTTTCCCCCTGAAAGTGCTCTAGAAATTGAGCTATTACTGTCATCAAGGATGTGTCTTCCAGGTCCTGTTGCAGAGGCAAACAGGAGATAGGGGGTCCTTCCTGCTCTGTCTTTGGCTGGTGTTGTTGCTGTTGCCTTTGTTTTGGCAGCTTGGATGAAGAAAGAGGTGCCAGGTATAGAGGGTGAGGGCACCAGCAAGATGGATTCCCTGTGTGAGCCATGATTCAGTGACTCCCAAGGCCTGTTCCTGGTTTGCTGGTGCTGGGATTGTGTTGGACGATCTGCACTGGACTGGGCTTCTCTCTCACTCAGACTCATGCATCATCACATAACTGATAAAATTTCTACTCTGTAGAAAACAAAAATGACTCTCTCCATGCCTTGGTTTCAAATGGACAAAGGGAACCAACCTGACCCAGAGTAACTAAAGTACCCATCTTATAAAGCTAGGTCTTTCAGGAAACAATGTAACAGTCCTGCCAGACTTCTTCCTGAAACTTCTAAAGATAATCTCAAACTCGCTGATATGTCTGAATATAACAATGTGTAGGATCAAGAACACTGACTATTGGGAGGCAGAGCCAAGATGGTGGAGTAGAAGCACAAACTTGGTGTGAGCTATGGTTCCAAACAATTCCAATACCTGTAAAAAAATTACTTTAAACAAATTTTAAAACCACAGAATCCACAAAGTAACAAAGAGAAACAAGTCTCCTGCTGAAGACGGCCGGGCAGGCTGAGAGGAAAGGTCTATCACAGCATGTTTCCAGCCCCAGGGCAGCTCCCACCAGCAGCAGCCAGAGCCTACTTCAGAAGAGAGAGTGAAGCACCAGCACCAGCAGCTGTGGCAACTTCCCGACTTCTCAACTCATAAACACCAAAGACAAAGAAAAAGGTCGGTGTGGAACTCTGTTGGAACAAGGGTGGAAGGAAGAGTGTGGTCCAGCCCCTGAACCCGGGGCTGAGAAGCAGCAAAGGCCTGGTGGCTGCAGCTGCTGCCACATGGCTGCCTCAAGAGCTCCTGGCCTTCTGCTTGGATCTGGATCATCATCTTGGGTGGTGGTCCTGGGGTGTGTGGCCAGAGCTTGTGGGGGCTGTAGAGATGGGGCCTTTGTAATAGCTCTGGCAGCTGCAAAAACACCAGCAATTTGGGACATATCTCTCTCAATTCTGGAAGCAGAGTTCTACTGTGGCAAAAGAGCTCAAATGTCAAGTAATTGACTGGCAATATGAGCAAGCACAGAAAGCACAAAGATCACAGAATCCTTTTGGGGGGACAAAAAGATCAGGACAAGGATAGACAACAAAGTCAGAACTCCTGCATCAAAAGCCTCCAAGAAAAATATGAATTGGTTATAGGCCATGGAGGAGCTCAAGAAGGATTTTGGAAATCAAGTAAGAGAAGTGGAGGAAAAATTGGGAAGAGAAATGAGAATGATGCAAGAAAATCATGAAAAGCTAGTCAACAGCCTGCTAAAGGAGACCCAAAAATAACTGAAGAAAAATAACACCTTAAAAAATGGACTAACTCAAATGGCAAAAGAGGCCCAAAAAGCCAATGAGAAGAATATCTTAAAAAGCTGAATTTGCCAGATGGAAAATGAATTTCAAAAACTCACTGAAGAGAATAACTCTTTCAAAATTAGATTGGAGCAATTGGAAGCTAATGACTTTATGAGAAATCAAGATACTATAAAACAGATCCAAACAAATGAAAAAATAGAAGGAAATGTGAAATACCTCATTGGAAAAACCCTGACCTGGAAAATAGATCCAGGAGAGATAATTTAAGAATTATTGGACTACCTGAAAGCCATGCTTAAAAAAGGAGCCTAGACACCATCTTTCAAGAAATTATCAAGCAAAATTTCTCTGATATTCTAAAACCAAAGGGCAAAATAGAAATGGAAATAATTCACACATCGCCTCTAGAAAAAGATCCCCAAAAGAAAATTCCTAGGGATATTATAGCCAAATTCCAGAGTTCCCAGGTCAAGAAGAAAATATTGCAAAGCAGTGCAGAAGAAACTATTTGAGTACTGTGGAAACACAATCAGGATAACACAAGACCTAGAAACTTCTACATTAAGGGATTGAAGGGCTTAGGATATGGACTAAAACCAAGAATCACCTACCCAGCAAAACTGCTTATAATGCTTCAGGGGAAAATATGGTCATTCAATAAAATAAAGGATTTTCAAGCATACTGGAACCAGAGCTGAACAGACAATTTAACTGTCAAATACAAGAAGCAAGAGAAGCATGAGAAAGTAAACAGGAAAAAGAAATCATAAGGAACTTATTAAAGTTGGACTATTTACATTCTTACATGGAAAAATGATAATTGTAACTCATAAGACTTTTCTCAGTGTGAGGATAGTTGAAGGGAAAATATATGTATATATTGGAGGGTATATGTGTATATAAATATATAAGTGAGTGTGGGCATATGTATGTTCACATACACATAGAGGGCACAGAATGAGTTTAATATGAAGGGATGACATCTAAAAATAAAATTAAGAGGTGAGAGAGGAATTTATTGGGAGAAGGAGAAAGGGAGAGATAGAATAGGCTAAATTATCTCATATAAAAGAGGCAAGAGAAAACTTAAAATGGAGGGGAAGAGCAGGAAGGCAAAAGGGAGTAATGAGTCAACCTTATTCTCATTGAATTTTGCTTAAGGAGGGAATCCCTACAGGAAAATAGTGTGGTAGGGGATAAGAGGGGGGATGATAGAAGGGAGGGCAGATTGGGGGAGAGGGTAGTTAGAAGCAAACATTTTTGAATAGAGATAGGGTCAAAGGAGAAAATAGAACAAGTAGGGGGCAGGATAGGATGGAGAGAAATACAGTTAATCTTTCAAAATATAACAATTATGGAAATGATTTGGGTAACTACAGATGTACAATTCATATTGAATTGTTTATCTTCCCAGTGGGGGCGGGTGCAGAGGGAAGAATGGAAAAAATCTGGAACTCAAAGTTTTAAAAACAAATGTTTAAGAGAATTTTTTTTTAACTTGCAACTGAGAAATAAGGTATACAGACACTGGGGTATAGAAATCCATCTTGCCCTACTAGAAAGTTGGGGGGAGGTGATGGGGGATGATAAAAGAGAAAACAGATTGGGGGAAGGGGTATTCAGGAGGCTTGCTATTTTGGCATGGGGTATTGTAACTCAAAATCTTGTGGAAATAAATGTTGAAAACTAAAAATAAATTAATTTTAAAAAAAGAACACTGACTTTTATGAAACCTTGCCAGGCTCTCCTATCTTGGTCTCTACCACAACCCACTCTCTAGCCTGATTTTTGTTTTCCTAGGGCCATATCAGCAAAAACTGCCCAACTTGAAGGTAATATCAGTTCCTATCTCCCCATACTGTTGAAAAACCCTGCACCAGCATGATCCTCTTCCTAGGGTATTGGAGCATTATGTTACAGTGATTAGTTTTCTTCTGTCCTGAAGGAAATTTACAGTTGCCATTCTTTTTATTTTTCTTTTCTTTTCTTTCTTTTTTTTTTGCTTTTTTTTTGGAGGAGGGAAAGCAGGGCAATTGGTTTAAGTGACTTGCCCAAGTCACATGGCTAGTAAGTGTTAAGTGTCTTAGGTTGGATTTGAACTCATGTCCTCCTGACTCCAGGGCTGGTGCTTTATTCACTGCACCACCTAGCCACCCTAGTGCCTGTTCTTAATAGGAAATTCTGCCATTGAGTATAATTTTAGTTGTACCTTTGACATGGGTGACTATTTTGACTTACAGTATTGGGTTGACTACCAGGTGTGGGGAGAATCTCATAATCCCGTGGTGATAATAATTATAGTTTAATATCTCATTTTTAAGAAAAAAATTTTAATATAATTTTTAACCATAAAAGATACTCAAATATGCAAAATAAGTAATAAATCTCATCTAAAATCCATAGCATTTTACAAAGGAGAACAATAAAGACTTGTAGACAACTAAGAAAAAATACTTAATTATGTAATGGATATCTGAGAAATAACAGGACAGCAAAGCCAATTATAATTTAGGAGTGTTTGTTAACCAGCTGGTGACTGCCTGTCAGAGGGAAAGACAGTCCTGAGCTTTCTGTTAAGCATAATTTTATAGACAATATGATTGATAGCAACAGAATATGTTTCTAAGAGGTACAATGTCTTTAGCATTGTTTCTATTGAAGCAAAGCATTCTCAGTATTATTCTTATTGAAACAAAGCCTTAGTATTATTTCTACTGAAGTGAAGTGAAGCCATAGTCCCTTAGCAAAGCCTTGGATACAAACATAAACAGACCTGAATCCGTGGGAATCTGTGGCATGTTTTTAGCAACACAGGTGAAACATTTCTTTACTATTGGAGTCTATTAGGTGGTTTCAAAGGAACCTAGTAGGGGTCCCCTCTAGCAGGTTTAAGGAGGCTCTAGTGTATAATTTCTGGTGGGCACTTCAAATTACTATTTTTATCTCAAGTTGGAGACAACATATATCTAGTCATTATTCTCATTATATCTCTGTGTAAAAGCTTCTCATATCTTTCCATGTTTTTGTGTATCATATTTTTTGGGGGGTGGGGCATGGGAAGGGACTTTATTTACAAGGCAGAAGCCACTTAAATTATGTACAGAGATACAAGTGCTGCACAGCAAATAGCAGAGACCCCAGAGTCCAAAATGGCTGCCTCTTGCTTTTCAGTCTGCTGCTGCCTCTGATCCTGGGCCAGCACAGGCCCATCCCTTTCTTCCTCTGGGACATTGGGTAGCTCAGACAGCCCCTAAACCAGCAGAGAGCAGGCAAGGGTCCAGCAGGGTCCCTTCCAGGTGACAGGGTGGCTCTAAGTGATGGCAGCAACTGTAGAAGAAGGTATTGCCCTTCTGACCCAAGTCAACGCCTTTATTCTCTGTCATCACCTGGAAGGAAGCCACGATGATGTGATCTTCTGCCACCTTCTGGAACAGCTCATCTACACTCTGGCCCATCTTGCTACATGTCTCAAAGAGCTGGGCTTTTATGTCATCTGCATAATCTTGAATATCATGGAAGTCAACTCTGTGCAGTCTTCGATCTTCCTCAAGAAGGTCACTCTTGGTGCCACACAAGTAGATCTGACAGCTGTCCTGAAGCTCCTTCACCCAGAATTTGGCTCTTTCAAAACTGCTGCTGTCAGTAAGATCATAGCAGAAAATGGCTGCCTTGGCACCACGATAATAGATTTGACTCATGGCCTCATAGCGCTGGGAGCCAGCTGTGTCCCAAATGCCTAGTGTCACTGTTCTGTCTCCCACAGACATCACCTTGGCCACAAACGCTGCCCCAATGGTATTCTGGCAGGGCTCCACCAAAAAGCGATCGTGCACGTATCTCTCCACAAGGCTCGTCTTGCCCACATACTCCTTGCCCAGCATCACGACCTTTATGTCCACCCGCTGCCTGCTCATGCTCCCGGGGCCCAAGCCGGGCAGGTCCTAGGTGGGGCAGGGAGGAGCAGGGCGCAGTGAGGATGGGCAGGGGGACGAGACGCTTCACCTGTACCGGACACGGACCCTCCTGAGCACGCCAGTCCCGTTGGTCCGCGGGACATCGGCGGGATCCTCTGCTCGGCTTGCATCCCTGCACCCAGAGCTTGGAAGCCCAGGGATCCCCAATCAAGAACCCTCACCCCACTACACACATGCACCCACACCGGTCCACGCTTGGAGAGCTGGGCCGGTCCTGGGGGTTCCACCTTACGCTCTACTGTGAGCCTGGAAGGGCTGGGGAGAGAGGGTCATCTGTGTCCTCTTACCGGGGCCACATGCTCCCTCTCCCCCTGCTGTGGCTGCGGCCACACCGGGCCCATCCAGACCCGGTGCCCGGAGATGCCAGCGCCAGAGCAGCCCATAGGGAGCCAAGTGTTGGGGGGGGAGGGAAGGCAGAAACGGGTAAGAGCCACACACATCATGTGAAGGGGACACCGGAAATCTTGTGTATCATTTTAAATAAATGTGAATTAAAAAAAAAAACCTAAATGGACAAAGGGATGTACAGTCTGGATATTGTAGCTTGCCCAGGTCCCATATTTTGATGCCCTTGTTGGGAAAGAATGATTTAGGCTCTGAAGGATGTTTGATACTATATATACCCTTTGATCCAGCAATTCCATTGTTAAGTCTGTATCCCAAAGAGGAAAAACAAGGGGTGGGGGAAGAACCTATTTGAACAAAAATATTTATAAAAGCTGTTTTTTGTGGTGGCTAAGAAGTGAGGATTAAGGGCATGCCCATCATTTGAGAGTGACTGAAAATTCATGGTATATGACTGTAATGGAATAGTATCGTGGTATAAGAAATGACAAGCAGGTTGATTTCAGAAAACCCTGGAAAGATTTACATGAACTGATACAAAGTGAAATGAGCAGAACCAGGAGAAAATTGTACACAATAACAGCAATACTGTGTGGTGAAGAATTGTGAATGACTTAAACATTCTCAATAATGCAATGATCCAAGAAAATCTCAAAAGATTCATGAACAAAAATGCTATCTGTCTCTGGAGAAAGAACTGCTATTTTCTAAGACTGAAGCATAATATTTTTCACTTTCTTTTTTTGTTCAAGTTTTTTGCGCCCACTGACTAATATGGAAATAATTTACTTGATTTCACAGTGTAAGCTATATTCAATTGCTTATCATCTTAGGAAAAGTTGTATTGAGGTGTAATATAATGCTAAGGAAAGGCAACTTCCCAGGTTCAAAATACCAGCATAGGTGCTCTCCATTTTATTCAGTGACCAACCAAGAACAGAGAAGATAAAAACATGACATCATTCCAAAATACAGCATTTACTAAGCGTGATTAAATAATCTCCAAGGACTACCCCACCCCAGGACCTTCCAATCATTCAATCAATTACAAAGTCTCTGTTCTAAATACTTCTCCACCCCTAGGCTATACCTTAATTAAGTCCACCACAAAGCCCCTCTTCTCAAATGGAGATTAGTTTCCAAACATAAGGTCAAAAGTTCCCCACCCCTGGATCACAATTGAATCTACCCCAGAGTTACATCAAATTTAAACACAGCACTTAATACTCAAATGGAGGTCTTTTCTTCATCTTGACACGAGGCAAGTTCTCAGCAATCTTAGTTCCTGGGGAGACAAGGCTTAGCAAGGCCACAAGATACATTGCCAGTCCCTTCATGAATTCATCCTCTGTCTGTAGAACAGTCCTAGAACCCCTGAACACATTAGCAAAGCCCTCTCCCAGGATTTCTGTAAACATACAACAAAAAAATCCTTCTTCAGGGCTTCTGAACCAACAGAAAGGCTCCCAGACCCCTGCAACAACAGCACTGTCCTTCACCAGTGGACAGTATTCACTCTGTCTGCAGGGCAGTCTCCAGACCCCTGCAACAACAGCACTGTCCCTCACCAGTGGACAGTATTCACTCTCTGTCTGCAGGACAGTCTCAGGGCTTCTTAGCGAACAGCCAGGTTCCAGGACTTCTTCAACAAAAGAACTGTCTTTCACCAGGGGACAAATCTGGCAAAACAACATCAAAACAGACAGACAAAGTACCAGCAAAACAGCCATGTCTCCTCAGTCCTTGGTAGCTCAGGGGGCAGGTCTCAAAAGTCCAGGGCAATTCAAAGCGGCCACCAGAAATCCTCTCAGTCTCTCTCTCTCTCCACGAGGTGCTGCTTCCAAAAAGTTCTTCTGCCTCTCCCTTGTCTCTCCAAATCTACGTCACCAGCTCCTCCCAGTTCAGGACTTTCTTTTCACATCAAAAAGTCCATCCCACAGGTGGGATTAACAAGCTCTGGGTTTTAACACAATCAATTTGAAAACCAAGCCAATACAGGGGAATCTTTAATTGCCATTACTATAACATGAGGGAACTCAAAACTTATAAAAAAAAAGTGGGTGCTAAAAATCGTTTTTACATGTAATTGGGGGGATAAGATATTATTATTTTTAAAACAATTGGGGTTAAGTAACTTGCTCAAGGTTACATGGCCAGTTATTTCTGGGTGTGGTGCTAAGTATCGGAGCCCTGATTTGATCCCCAGGTCATCCCGACACTGAGGCCGGAGCTCTTACTCACTGAGCCACCTGGCCGCCCAATAAGATATTATTTTTAAAAAGTATTACCAGGGGATACTTCGTTTTTTTTTATTTGGCTTTTCGGAGGGCAATTGGGGTTAAGTGACTTGCCCAAGGTCATACAGTTAGTTTTTGTGTTAAGTGTCTGAGGCTGGATTTGAACTCAGATCCTCCTGACTCCAGGACTGGTACTCTATTCACGATACTTTAAATCCTTAAAAAAATGTTTATGTCTCTTGAAGTCCATCAAAAACTTCCCCAGAGCACTGTTTAATTTTATAAACAACCATGAGCACAATGAATAAAGAGGCCCAATATAAGAGAACTAGGATTTACAAAAGAGTTAATTTTGGGACAGTGATTCTTTGTCTTATAATGAGTTTACTTGTTGGACTCCTTCAGTGAAAGTGACCATAGTACATTTTAGAGAAGCCCTCATTTGAACACAGAGGTAGTTGGGTTCAGGGTTGTGCAGGGACAGAAGAAAAGCTTCACACTTAATTGATCTAACTAAAGGAATTATTGATACCCCACTTGCTCATTTAAAAAAAAAAACATACAAAGAGAAAGAGTTCAAGTTACAAGCTTTCCTCTTCACTGCTATCCTGGGTCCCAACTTTGACTGGTGTGGGAAACAGAAGATGCAGGGCTAAGTGGTTGACTCCCAGGAAGCCAACTCAGGTCAAGAAGCCAATTTTGGGGGAATGGTCTCAAGATCATAAGGGCTGTATAAGTTTGTACTGAATTAGGCAAAAGGAGCCTCTTAGAAATGCACCAATCTAGGTCAGGGTAGATAAGGCTAAAGGGACTTGATAGAAGTCCTTTGGTATCTGTGGCTACATTCATGAGTGTTCTTAAGTCATTCTAGTTGTCCATATATATATGGTCTCTCTCTTCTGGACGAGAGAGAGAGAGAGAGCAAGAGAGAGACAATTGTAACAGGTTGCACCCTGGTACAACCACAGGTTGTTGAATCTACTTTTCTCAAAGGAAAATAACTTTTAAGGGGTCAACAATCTTCTTTAATTACATTCACTAGTTCAGGGGGAAAGTCAGTACCATGAACTTCAGAGAAAATACAAGCAGAGAAATTAGCATAAAGACCAGCAGACAGAGCTCTGGCTGACTGAATCAAAGCAGTATTGCTATACCCTTTACATACAGCACTGGAACAACAGAACCTTTACATCTGAGCAGTTGGGGGGTCCTGAACACGTCTCACAGTCTCGACCAAGGAATCACAGGGTCCTTCTCATAAGTGAACCCTGAAAGCAAAACACCTCCCACAGTATATAACAAAGAGTTGGCATTTCATTGGCTGAGGGTCAAGGAGATTGATAATCCTTGTGCCCCAGCACTTAATTGTAAACTCCCTGATGAGCTCTGGGCCAGGGCTCTATGTTCCTATCTAGAGGCAGGGAATATCTTTAAATTCCCTTAATGTTACATCAATCTACATCATTCCACCTCTTTGCATGTGTGTTCTGTGGACACCTTAAACTTAGTATGTCCAGAACAGACTCATCTTCCCCCCACACATCACCCTGTTCCCACCATCCCAAGGTCAACAGTACCATCCCTCTAGTCCCCCCAGGTTACAACCCAGGAGTTATCCTGGATTTCTTGCCATATTTAACCTTTGACCCCCTGCTCTACCCTTTGTCCAGTTGATTTCACCTTACAACATCTCTCCTATACCTCTCCCTGTCCTGTGCTGCCACTGCCACCACTTTTCACCTCTAGCCTCATTATGGCAGTAGCCTGCTGCTGGGTCTGCCATTCATTCAGCCACCAAAGTGGTTTTCCTACAGCTAGGTCTGATTGATGAGGGATGACTATAGGTTCAACAGGAACTCTGATCTTTATCTTAAGAGCAAAAAACCTTCGATTTAGTCTGGAAAGAATTCAATAGGCCCAAGCAGACTTGGAGTCAGAGTTATAAAAGTTGATTGTACACTTTACAGCAGGCAAGAGTCCTTTAGGCGACCTGCAACCTCAAAGGGGTAGAATTAAAATTTTTATAGAGTAATCCATAGTAGAACTCGTGCCAATTATGCTAACTAGGTTATTAAGGGTGGGATTAGGGAGGAGTTAAGGTGGGGCCACTGTTTAAAGGAACATGCATTTTTAATGTAACTGCTCAGTTGTATTACCCATAAATCACTGGGAAAAAGCCCAATGGGGGGGCTACCTGAAGGTGTGGTTTTAGGCTTGAAATGTCACTAAGTCAGCTAGCAGTCAAGGGCTGACTGAGAAGTGCCCAGTCTGCCACCCATCAGTGTCATGTTTGACAAGATTGATGTCTGGGAACCAAGGCTAACGGAGATTCAGTGTCTGGATAATAGGCTAAGGAGTTAACCCAGAGATAGGGTCCTGAAGGATTCATTGAGGCAGCCAAGGAGTCAACCTAGAGATAGGGTACTGGAGGATTCATGGGAGCAGTGGGACATTATACAAGGGGGAGATAATAGTTGCCTAAGCTGGAATGTTTATAGATACTTTTGTGAAGGATTGATAGGAATAGCTTGTCACTGTTCCAAGCTGAGATAAACAATTCATGAGTTGTTGCTGGGCAGAGTTAATGCTCTGAAGTTGGGGGGGGGAGGGGAATGTGATTTTACAGACTGGTTTTACAAATTGATGTTACAGACTGATGTTGCAAATTGGTTTTACAAATTGATGTTACAAATATAGATCCCAAGCACCCCATCATGATCATGTCACCCCACTACCCAATGAACCCCAGTAGCTTCCTATTGCCTCCAGGATCATATGTGAAATGCTCTGTTTGGCATTCAAAGCCCTTCATAACCCAGACTCTATTCCCTTTCCAATCTTCTTACACTTTTCAGTCTTACAACTTACTCCCTAATAATACTATTGGGTGCAGTGACAGTGGTCTCCTGGCTGTTCCACAGACAAGTCACTCCATATCTTGATTCTGGGTGGCCATCCTTTCTGCCTGGAATATTCTCCTTCCTCCCCTCTAACAGCTGACCCCTTTTGTTTCCTTTGAGTGCCTACTAAAATCCTACCATCTTCAGGAACACTTTTTAAAAAAATATTTGAATATTTGATTTTAAAACTTTCAATTCCACATTCATTTCCTTCCCCCCCTCCACCCACCCCCACTGGGGAGACAAGCAGTTCAGTATAGGTTGTACATGTGTGGCTAATGCAAAACAATAACATAGTAGATATATTGTAAAAGACTGACTATATTTCCCTCCCTCCTATCCCACCTCCCACTTGTTCTATTCTCTACTTTGATCCTGTCCCTTTTCAAAAGTGGGTGCTTCCAACTTCCCTCCCCCCCCAGCCTGCCATCATCCCCCCTCTCATCCCCTTCCCCCCCTATTCTCCTGGAGGGTGAGATCCCCTATTTAGTGTGTATTTCCCTCCCTCCTCAAGCCAGATTCTATAGGAGTAAGGTTGACCCATTCCCTTTTGCCTTCCTATTTTTCCCCTCAATTGTAACCATTTTCCCTTGCCTCTTCTTTATGAGATAGTTTGCCCCAATCTGTCTCTCCCCATCTCCTCTCATTATATTCCTCTCACCTCTTAATTTCACCTTTTAAGTATCATCCCTTCCTGTTAAATTGGTCCCGTGCCCTCTATCTATGTATACCTGTAAACATATATA
>NW_027187336.1:29796-103240 GCF_028583685.1 Petaurus breviceps papuanus
AAAATACGAGCTGGTTACAGGCCATAGAGGACCCTAAGAAGCAGATAAGAGAAGTGGAGGAAAAATTGGGAAGAGAAATGAGAACAATGCAAGAAAATTATGAAACGAGAGTCAACAGCCTGACTGAGGAAAATAACACTTTAAAAAACAGACTGACTCAAATGGCAAAAGAGGCTCAAAAAGGCAATGAGGAGAAGAATGCCTTAAAAAGTCGAATTTGCCAGATGGAAAAAGAATCTCAAAAGCTCACTGAGGAGAATCATTGCTTCAGAATTAGATTGGAGCAAATGGAAGCTAATGACTTTATGAGAAATCAAGATGCTGTTAAACAGATCCAAACAAATGAAAGAATAGAAGGCAATGTGAAATATCTCATGGGAAAAGCCACTGAACTGGAAAAGAGATCCAGGAGAGATAATTTAAAAATTATTGGACTACCTGAAAGCCATGACCAAAGTAAGAACCTAGAAATCATCCTCCAGGAAGTTCTCAAAGAAAACTGCCCTGATGTTTTAGAACAAGAGGGCAAAATAGAGGTTGAAAGAATCTACCGATCACCTCCTGAAAAAGATCCCAAAAGGAAAACTCCTAGGAATATTATAGCCATGTTCTGGAATTCCCAGATTAAGGAGAAAATATTACAAGCAACCAGGAAGAAACAATTTGAATATTGTGGAAACATAATCAGGATAACCCAGGATCTGGCAGCTTCTACACTGAGGGATCAAAGGGCTTGTAATGTGATATTCCGGAGGTCAAGGGAGCTGGGATTAAAACCAAGAGTCACCTCTCCAGCAAAAATAGTATCATGTTCCAGGGGAAAATATGGTCATTCAGTGGAATACAGGACTTTCAAGCATTCTTGCTGAAAAAACCAGAGTTGAATAGAAAATTTGACATTCAGATAAAAGAAGCAAGACAAGCATGAGAAGGTAAACAGAGAAAAGAAATAATAAGGAACTTATCAAAGTTGAACTATTAACATTCCTACATGGAAAAACAATAATTGCAATTTATGAAACTTTTCTCAGTAGTTGAAGGGAATAGAAATATATATATATATGTATATATATATATATATGTCTATATATGAGGGTATATGGGCATGTGAATATGTGTATACATGTTTACAGGTATACATAGATAGAGGGCACAGGACCAATTTAATAGGAAGGGATGATACTTAAAAGGTGAAATTAAGAAGTAAGAAAGGAATATAATGAGAGGAGATGGGGAGAGACAGAATGGGGTAAACTATCTCATATAGAAGAGGCAAGGGAAAATGGTTACAATGGAGGGGAAGAATAGGAAGGCAAAAGGGAATGGGTCAACCTTATTCCCATTGAATTTGGCTTGAGGAGGGAAAGGAATACACACTAAATAGGGTATCTCACCCTACAAGAAAGTAGGGGGGCAGGGGATCAGAGAGGTGATAATGGAAGGGAAGAAGCTTGGGGGGAGGGAAGTTGGGCGAACCCACTGTTGAAAAGGGATGGATCAAAGTAGAGAATAGAACAAGTGGGAGGTGGGATAGGAGGGAGAGAAATATAGTCAGTCTTTTACAATATATCTACTATGTTATTGTTTTGCATTAGCCACACATGTATAACCTATACTGAACTGCTTATCTTCCCAGTAAGGGTAGGTGACAAGGGAGTAAGGGAATGAATCTGGAATTCAAAGTTTTAAAACCAAATATTTAAATATACATATATATATATATATATATGTACTATTATTAATACTATTTTACATGTAATTGGGAAATAATATATACAGGCACTTTGCTTTTTGGAAGGGGGGAATGCAGGGCAGTTGGAGTTGACGTGCCCAAGGTCAAAAGGCTAGTAAGTGTTAAGTGTCTGAGGTCGGATTTGAACTCAGGTCCTCCTGACTCCAAGGCTGGTTCTCTATTCTCTGTGCCACCTAGCTGCCCTGGAGATTTTTATTAAACTAGTGAAAATTCAAGAAATGGAGACAAAGGGTGGTTGAACTTTTATTTGGGGCATTGTTAACAGACCCAGCAGGCTAGTCAGCACCATAACAGAGTTTCTGTTGTGTTTAAATCTGTAGTTGGAACTAAAGAGGGGCAAAAAAGAGGGAGACACATAACCTTTGGCTTATGGTCTAGTCGGGCAAACAAAACAAAAACATGACCGAAGACTCTTAATTTCACTGAGGTGGAGACTGGGCCTCTTATTTCTCTATCTTCCCCACAAGCCCTAGTCCAGAGGTGATTGAGGGCCCATCTATACTTTCTGAACAAATAGAATGTTGCTTTTACAGATAACAGGACAAGGACAAATGGATTGGAGATTTATTCATTCAGCAGCTATTAAGCAAGGATCTCCCATGTTCAAGCCAAGAAGGAATACAGATAGGTGAATAAGAAGGTTTCTGCCCTCCTGGAATTTACAATCTTCATCAAGGAAGCTGAAATGAAAAAGTGGGGTTGAAGCCAGTGGGTTTGGTCAGGAGCACTTCAAAGCACTGTCTTGTCGTCTCTGGATTCACTGAACAGTAACATCCTGAGGATGGGGCTGAGAAGTGAATATACTTTCTCACCATGTTCTAAGCATGTTCAGGTTCCTGGGGAGTCCTGGGCTTTTGTCCTGGGATAGATGATACCTTGGGTCAAAAAGAGGCGGTGTGGTGGGGACAAAAATGAAAGATTAAAGAGTCACGGAACCTGGGCTTGAGTTCTGGTCTTGCCATTGACTAATTGTGTGACCTCAAGCAAGTCCATTTATGAGCTGTTTCCTCATCTGTGACAATATCTTTGCTGCCTGGGTCACAGAGGTGTTGTGAGGAGCAGATGATGCAGTGAAGCTGTTTCATGAACTGGAAAGTGGGATACAAATGAACGGAATAATTTTAGCTTGACTTCACTAGCAGTGAGAATCAAATGGGGGTAGGTAGCTTGTGAAAGCACTCTGAAAATTTTAAAGCACTAAATAGATTTCCCAGACAAGAATAACCCATGGCATCTTTGGCATTTGGAAAAAGGCCAACTCACCTTATTTTGATTAAAATTCATTTTCTCTGGGAAGCACCACATCAAAGTCACAGAGAAGACACTTAGGTATCTCTGAGTGTGCTCTCTGTTTCCCCAAGCCCTTGTCTTTCTCTCACAGCACCACATCAAAGTGACAGAGAAGATGCATAAGTATCTCTAAATGTGCTCTCAGTTTCCTGGGGCCCTTGCCTTTCTCTAGAAATTTAGGCAGTGGATATAATTGGGTAGAAGGGAAAAGAAGGAAGAGTGCTTGGTGATTGTGCCAATATTCCTAGGCCTCAGGTTTGATGCTCTTTGGAGAAGCAATGACTCTCCATATTTTATCTTTCCCACTGAATGTGCATCACTCTTCCTCCACAGGCTCCACCTTCAGTCACATCCACCTTCCTTCATTGTCCATTTCAACAGAAACTTCTGGCATCTACTTGCTGCCAGCAAAGGGAGAGCTCAGTGTGAGGTTTGGTGGAGGTGGTTATATGTCCCCTGAATAAAATACCACCAGCAGACATGAAGGGAGAGTGAAGAGAATGACTGCAGATGCAGTCTTCAGTCAATGCAGATTCAGGTGGAGTGTGGTAGACCACAAAGGATGACAAAACTGAAGAAAGGCATTCAGGGAGAAAGTCAAGCTGTGAGCCATCCCTTAGCTCTTCAACCCAGGGTCTGCGAATTTAGTTTAAAAAAAAAAATACATTTTGTAGGTTCAATATGAATTATATGTTGAACATATATCAAATTACAAGTCACCTCGTGGGGGGGTGGGGGACAGATGGTGAGGAAATTTGGAACTCAAAATCTTATGGAACTGAATGTTGAAAACTAAAAATAAATTTTAAAAAATATATTTCAATGACTATGTTTCAACATAAGTGAACTCCTTTGTAATACTATGTATTTTACCTTTTACATTTAAAAACATTCTGAGAACAGGTCCATAAGCTTTCTCCAGACTACCAAGTGATTCATGGCACAAAATGATTTAACAAACCTTGCCCTGCCTCAAGAGTTCTTCAAAGGCCCAGCCTAAGCCAGACAATTTCTAGGAAGAGAACCAGTCACCAAAGAGAAACACACAAGCCAGCCTGTCTTCCTACATTTCATCAAGAATACAGAATCCTGTCATTCCTAGGGGATGGGAGGTGGGGAAGGCAAATCCAAATGGGGGAGGAGAAGGAACATTTTGCCCCGTAATCCAACTTCAGACACTGTGGCCTAGCTGAGGATATCTGGGGAAAGCCAGGGGGAGACCTACCAGTCTAGGATGCCAGAGTTGAGAATGAGGACGACCTGAAATAAACCTTCAAGATCATCCTGAGACTGATGGGTAGTTCCAGATGGCCAGTGATTTTTTATCCACTGACCAGATGATTTTACCTTTGGGATAGAGGGAAATACTGGTGTCACTTCTACTCATGTGGCTAGGTGTCGCCATAGGAAAGTTCAGTCAAGTGTCACTGGGGTAATTTGAGTAACTATACATAAGCGAAGGTCCATGTTGTCTTATGTTCATGTCTCAATTTTGCTTGAGAGAGTGTTTATCCAAACAGCCACTAAAGGGCATTCTGGGAGAGGCTCATTGCACTGGTTTACTGGGCCAGTAACTCAGAAAAAAGGGAATAGTTACAGTGAGTCCATTTTGCTTTTCATTCTCATTGATGGTCTGTATCTCTATACATGTGTCTGGTCTAGGAGAAAGGGCAGCAAAGGCATACAGATTAGTGGTGGTGGTAAGGGCTTAGAAGACAAAAATTAACTCACAGTGTTGGTTTTTCAGGGTCCTCCTATCAGATCAGTGGTTTCCAAACTTTTTTTATTTCATATCTTTATCAGTAAAAAAGAAATTTGAAGTATATCCTCACTGTGTATATGCTTATAAATTATATACATGTATGACTGTGTTAACTATGTAAATTTTAAAACTTAAAAATAGACATTTAATAATATTTGAACCTAGAAGCAATAGGAAGTCATTGGAGTTTGAGTGACACAGTCAGACCTTTGTTTCAAGAAAATTTCTTTCCATCTCAGGAAGAGTGGAGGGAAGGGAGGGATAGAATTTGGAATTTAAAATGTTTTTTAAAAAGTTAAAAATTGCTTTAACATGTAATTTTGGAAAAAAAAACAAACCAATACCCGTACTACCTACTTCATGATTGTCTGGAAAGTGGTTTGTAAACTTTAAATGCTATATGAGTTATTGAAAAACTAAGATTGGTGAAACCACACAGACCCTCCCCCCCCACACACACACAAAGAAAAAAAGGAAATCACTTTGACAGCTGTGTAGAGGGTGATGTAGAGACTGGAGGCAGGGAGAACCATTAAAAGGCTATTGTGATAAACCAGGTAAGAAATGATAAGAATGTGAATTTGGGCTGCTGGGTTTGTGGTGAAGGGGGCAATTTTAGAGATTCAATAAAATTTAGCAAGTGAAGTGGTGGTAGTGGTGTAGGTGGGGCATTGTAGAGGTTGAGGAAGGTATGAGAACAGGTTGACCAGAAGGATGTAATAGGGAAGTCTGAAGAAGGGTGGGTTTAAGGGGAAGAGCAATGCTATTTGTACTGCAGGTCAGAATCTGTTCACATCTCTTCAATCTGTATCTTACTTGGTTACATCCAAAATGAAAAGTGGGGCAGGTGGTATACTTTACTCACCAGATGCTGCCTTTGAGGGGCAACTACCATAGAATTGAGGTGACCTTTGTGACAGAGTATGGAGGCATGACTTTCCTAATGTCACCAACATTTAGGTGACATTACCATTGCTAAGGGTTCCTGGGACTTCTCAGCTCAGTTTGGAATGGGGGAGTTCAGGAGCTAGCACAGTAGTTGGGTAGTGTTGAAAGTCAAAGGTAAGTGTGGTCCCCATGCTTGGTGATTGGCTATTGAATGGAAAATTATGTGATCCATCTTTTTTTTTTAAGTGGGAAGATGTAATTGTAATGGTAATTTGAAGATCTTCCCTGCCTCTTAATAGGCTGAATGTAATCACATGGAGCCTGTGGTGGGAGAAGTTTGCTAAAGGGTGGAACAGAACCTACAGGAAGCTGGGAGTCAGAGCAGTCAGAGCTGGGAAAGAGAGAGACAGCAGGGAGCAACTAGTGTGAGTGGGAGAGCTTGTTTTTGATTATTTAAGGGAGCTGTTCTGTGGAAGCCTAACAGAGGGAAGCCTTTGGGATGTTGTTGTTCTCTGCAGTGTGATGGTTTGTAGATTTCTTTGTTGCTATGATGAATTCAGTTTTCTGATGTTGATTTGGCTTTCTGGTGTCTGGTTAAATGTTTTGCTGGTCCTCCTGATAGCTGAGGATGTGGTTCATCTGGGTAGGATGACTTGAATTCATCAAGATCAACTTGGTTCTCTCTTACTCTTTCCTTATGTTGGAGATCAATTCTCATTAGTCATTTCTGTTATATCACCTCCTGTGCAAAGGTAATTCTCCTTATCAGAGAACTTGCATTACTGGAGGAGAGCCTGTTCCATGAGATCACGGGTCTTTGAAGAAAATTCAAAGAACATAAAGACATATAATAACAGGTCAGGGGTTGGGAATGGGTCTCTGAGGTTGGGTTTCTTCCCCTATAAAGAACCAACCTAAGCAGCAAGTACTTAGATGATGGTGATATATATTTGGACTTCTGCTTGTTTCTCTTTCCCAGGCCCATGATTCCCCAATACTACAAGGCCAGATCACGAGGTTGTTGTTTTTAAACTGATAAATATTTGGCTTGTCTAATCCTGAGGCCCTGAGGATTCCCATTAGCTTTTCCAATCAGTAGAGTGTGATGAGATTTCCTTTATCGAAGGGAATTTCCTTTGTTTCTTGCAGCATCCTCCAACACAACCAACCAGTTGTATACCTGTTGAATGCCTCCCTCTGTGACCTCCTCATCACTTTTCCCCTCTTCTCCTCCTCCTTTCCCCAGGGAGAGGTAAGTAGGGTATGTCCATCTCTTAGAAGGCTCTGAGAACTGTACATATACCCTTTCCCTATAATTCACACATAACAGTGCAGCCCCTCTTTTATGGGTGAGACTAAAGAATTACTACCACCATCCTCCCAACTTGGCCCATGGCCAAGAAAACACTATTATGTATTGGCTTTACCATTTCTTGTACCATGTCATCACAGAATGCTTTGTGTTCTTTTTCCACCTGAAAATGGGTTCTTTTCCCTAGTAGCCTTTGAGATTCTTGAAAGCATGAGCTGTGTGTGTACATCTATGGATCCCTCTGAAGCACCGAAAATAGTGCCTTGCACATAGTAGGTGATCAATACATATTTATCAATTTGTTGATTGGAGGAAGCTTTTACTTTGTAAAATATCTTTGGTCCTTGAGTCAAGCACAAAAATAAATTTATTTGTAGACCTAAGTCCTTCTGCAGAGGACAGAAAGTAACTATGATATAGTGATAGTAAAGAAAATCACTACTTAAAGATATTTGGTTATTTAAAAGATGAAAGGGACTCCCCAACATACCTACATTGGAAGCCCTGGTGCCTAGCTATTCTAGGAGAATAGCTGTCAGGATGGGCAAACAGAAGAAAATACATACTAGGAAATTTTCTAAATCAGCTGAATTCAAAAATAGTCTTTTTGCCTGCTCTAGATATCTTAAAATTTAGCATCATTCTTTTATTTTATTTTAAAGAAGACACATTACCCAAGAATCATACTCTGTACAGACAAATATATTCAATAACATATTGTACTATCAATTAAAAATAACATATTATGCTACCAAATTATCAAAATCATGACCTTGTTCAACTTGGCAAAAAGACCCCAAAGTGAATTGTCACAAAAAGCTAATTTGTATCACTGAAAATGAAGGATAGCCACTGACCTATTGGAAACTTTTATTCCAGAAGTAGGTTTCTATTGTTTGATTTTGACTGCATATTTTGGACGTTCTGAGATACCTTTATTCCAAGTTTTTCAGGATGTGGATGGTCTCTTAACATGCAAAAGACAAACAACAAAAAAAGCACATACACACAGAGAAAGACAATAAACAAGCTATTATATAAAATATAATAAATAATTACTTTGCATGGAGAAATGACACAAAAGACATTATTATGAAAGATATGTCTGATGAGAAGAGGAGATATGTCAATCATGTGGTGAGATCCAGGGATAAGAGGCAGACAGCCTGAGAGTTGTGCAGCTGCCTGCCATGCTATATTATAGGCCCTAAAGGAAGACCTGTAGGTATTGGGCAGATCATCAAGGGAGGATTAATGGGAGGTCATGGACAAGAGTCACCTCAGATAAGAATGCATGGTTGGGTGTCTACAGGGCTGAGATCACAGATCCATTGACATATTTCCTGTCCTCAATCTTCCCCACCTCCCACTCCCATCATGAAAAGAAGACTAGGAGTGCTGCCAAGGTCACACCATCCATGCAATTTCAGTCCTACTTCTCATCTATTTTGGAGCAACATCTTCAATTTCATGGGATAAGGGAACTCTCAGTGAGGAAACTGGCCCCAGTAGTGCAGATCAGCAAATAACAACAATTATAATTGTTTATACTTCTATGGTAGAATTTACAGAGTGCTTTCTTCCCTATGAGGCAGGCAGCAAAAGTATTATTATCCCCATTTCATAGATGAATAAACTGGGACTCGGAGAGATTACATGACTCATCAATGGTCATTGTTTATACATTCAGACCACTGGGATTGGATTCAGTTCAAGTAATCAAAACAGCATAGGGTAATCAGTGATTATGTGGCAACAGGATGGAATACTACATGCAAATCCGTCTAGAACTGACTCCTCTGTTCTTGATGTAAGTAATTTCAGGAACAAAATTTTATATGGTTAAGAAATAAAAGTCTGAAAAAAAGTAAAATGTTGGTCTTGTTTGAATATTCTGAACTCCTGCTAAAACCTAAAATACAGCTGCATTATCTATACAAGGGTCCAGACTTTTGGAGGAGATAATGTGCCTAGATGGTCTTGGGGTTACATAAAGAATAATGGATAGATAACAAAGCAAACCAATGATATACAAAATCTTCACATTCTAAGTGAGAAAGGGTGACCAGAAATCTACTGCTACACACCTACAGAAAACCACAGATGTTTGGAGAGTTACAGACTAGTTATAATCTATACCGTACCTGGTTGCTCATTATTGACTTGGGTATAATTAAGCAGGAAGCTAAGAATTTAAAAAAATTCTTGGAGACTAACAATGGGTAGATTGAGTCCAAGGTGCCTATGGCCCTGGTTCTAGGATAGCATGTGGAACCTTCATGCCTAAGGTAGAGCTCTGGGTCACAGAAGCTTGATGGGACTTTGGGGTCTTCATTTTAACAGATGATGCCTTTTACACAGTTGGCATATACAACAAAGATAAATAAAAAGCTATTGTAGCAACAAGTTGATAGACTTGACTCCTAGGGAGAAGTGTAATTGCTGAGGAAATTGTATGGGGTGGAACAGACCTTTCAAAGCTCTGCCTCTTTTAGGTCAAACTTGGTTTATTCTGGAAGAATTTGTTTGGAGGCTTTTGAAAATGACAGGGATAAAATAATTATTTTTCCTAATAGATCCAATGAGGTTTGAAAACTATAGTCAAGAGTTATATGGCATGGGACTAAAATATAAACAAGAGTGTAAGTAGAGAAGTAACTATTTTTCATTCTCTTGTCCTTAAGAAATTCTTCTTGCTTTTGAAAGAATAAAGCTGACTTCTCCAAGCTATGAGTTACATGGTCTCATTATTTGCTATGTGAGATAGCATAGTGTTCTGGTAAGGGTGCTGAGCTTGGAAGAGATGTAGGTCCAAATCCTGACTCGGACACTTACTGTGAACTGGGGCAAATCACTTAGGTCTAGGCCTCAGCTTCCTCATTTGTAAAATGAGGAAAATAACACACTACCCAAGTCGCAGGATTGTTGTGAGGAAAGTGGTTTGTAAATCTTAAAATGCTAAATCAATGAGAGGTCTCATTACTCCAGCAACATGTTTTGTATATGTGGACATATGTAGTTTAGAAGACATAGGGTACAGAAGTAGTTCATAAATATGTCTCCCTTTTCTTGCTGTTAAAAGTTGGAAGATATGAGATATATAAAAATACCTATCTGATGTGAAGAGTTTTTAATTGCCATGGGACTTGTGGGCTTTAAAACCCAAGAGAGTCTTTAGTGATTTTATAGTTGGGTGCTTCTTTAAGAGAAAACAGAATAAATAAAAATCCAGACTTATAAGCTTGATATATTATGAGTGAATCTTAGGATTATAAAAGGATTCTTCATTCTATAAAAGCATACATATCTCGATGATAATAATTGTCAAAGTATTTTCAAATCATGAAGCATCTTCAAAATTAAAAGGAAATGAAGCAGCATGATTCATTCTGTAAAAAACACCTAATTTGCCCACAACATTTCTAGGCACACTATGTTTTGGAGAAGGAACCATAGCCATATCTCAGTGTTGGAGAATATAACTTGGTAGAGATATGTAATAGATTTACAATGTTATTGATATGGGCATTGCCTCCAGTGATCTCGCTTGGTGGTGTCAAAGTCACCAACAGGGCTACTGGGGCTATTACATAAGAGATATAGCACGTAAGGATGCCTGTGGGCCACAGATTGATATTATCTATGTTTTATTGTGCTTTCATTTGTCAGACATTTCCCAATAACATTTTAATCTGATTTAGCTGTATTCTAGCTATGTTTGACACTTCTGACCCAGACAATTACTAGCTTAGGCCTCAGCACTACTGGGAGTAATGTATTGTCAGTGGGACAATGTTCATGCTTTAAAAAAAATGGTGGAGGGGGAGGTTAGGTGGTGCAGTGAATAGAACACTGGCCCTGGAGTCAGGATGACCTTAGTTCAAATCTGGCCTCAGACACTTAACACACACACACAAAAATCTAGCCATGTGACCTTGGGTAAGTCACTTAACCCCAATTGCCCTCCAAAAAGCAAAAAAAAAATGGTGGGTTTTTCCTGTGTGTCAAGGTACAGCATGGGCTCATTGAAAGCACTCTACAATCTGCCAAATGCAGCTTAGCTTGCTCTTTTTATCCTATTCAATTCTGGACCCATCTCATGCTCTATCTACATCCATACCTAATAGTTCTGAACTGTCCTACCATTTAGGTTTGTTCAGTACCATCCCTTAATGCTCTATAAACACACACACACACTTACTTGTCATCTTTTTCGTCTTTACTTTCTAACATCATAAATTCGGCTCTGAGCATTTCTGGTGTTAATATATCAGAGGGCTGATCACCAGGCTCCCTAAAAAGAAATTGTTTAGCTTGTACCTTGTATTTTCCTTCCATCCAAAAGAAACAGAAATGAATAGATTTGGTCAAGTAAGCACTGTGTAGTTATTCTATGAGACAACAGCGGAGATTTTAGGCCTGTAATGGGGACCTAATTAATGCATCACCATATCCACCAAGAAATTCACCAGAAAAGTAGCCAATCACAACCAATGAATGAGTGATATAAAGCAGTCAAGTGAAGTGACATTATGCCCAGAGATATTTTCAGCATTTTTATTCCAACTCCAAACAAGTTTCTTACTTCTGATGCCTATAATTAACAAAATCCATCAGCAAGTATTTATTGAATGCCTCCTACAAGCCAGTGTAACAAAACAGCCCCTGCTGTCAGGGAGTTCTAATTAGATAGAGTTGGGGAAGATGATGAAACATAGACATAAAAATCAAACTCACAATATAAAGCAGTATTTGACAGGTCCTCAATGGGTGTTAAAGGTTCGTATGTACAGCAGAAAATACAAGGAACATCCTGATCAGTAAAAGGTTTAATAGAGGAAGAGAGCTGGGCCTCTGAAGGAGAGCAACATTTTGATGGAGACAACTGATTTTTTCCTATAGAACTTGAAGTTGCAGGTATATAAGGTATAGGTTTTAAATAAATCAGCTATAAAATGTCTACATCAGCTTTGTTACAGTCTTAGTCCTGGGGTTAGAATGCTAATAGAATGATACTACATTCTATATCTGTTGTATGCTACGCTGTAAAATGTGCAGTTCTAAAAGCTTTGTTCTAGGAGCAGGTCTTGGTACAAAGAAACACCTTAAAATCAAGAACATGACTTATTCTAATGTGACATTCTTTATTCAGATGAGATATCTGTGAAGTGTTCAGCACAGTTGGTGGTATATAAATGCTTATTCCCTTCCCTTTTTTTCTTACAATTTAATTTTATATGAACCTTGGGAATATCACAAAACTATAAATAATGTAATTTAGTTTTTAAAGTGGATTTACTATTTGTGGAGGATGCAACATCAAACATCTGGAAATGCTGCTCTCATAGTTAGGAACACCTGTGTATCCTTATTAGTGTCACTTCCTGTGCTGTCAAGAAGTGCATTTGCTTTGGGTGCTGATGGTGTCACACATGAGGGCCTCCATGCTTTCTGACCCATAACCCTGTGAGCTATAGACATCGGATCCCTGTGCAGGGATCTGTAAGCCAAGATAGTTGGAAGCGTTGTTATGCAGTATGTGGGCTCAGATTTTCCCAAGTGCTTCCTGTGGTAACTACTAAGTGTTGCTGGCAGACAGCATCCTAAGATTTCGTACTGTAGACAGTAGCATCTCACTCAATTGTTATACAAAATAGAGGTGAGCACCGTATACTTGTGCTGCTGCTCTGTGGAACCTCCCCTGCCTAGCTATGGATAATACAGCACAATCTGTAATAATTACAGAAAACACAGACACACAAACACCCCCCCCCCACAAACAACACACAAAAGCACATGTAACTTGGGGGAAGAAACTTGCCTCCTGGCAGAAGGAGGGTTTACCTAGCATTTCTCAAGTTCTAGGGGATGGCTCTTGACCTTGAAAAGGAATAGGTCATTGGAGAGAAGGGGAATACTGGACTGGAAGGGGGATCAAGGCTGATAACTTCCTAGGACTGTTTGCTAAGGATCAAGGCCTAAGGAAATCAGTATGAATCATGAGTGATGTGAAAGGCAAGCAGGCAAATGAGCTGGTGAGGAACATTAAAAAACAAAACAAAACTCCAAAACAACTTCCAAGCCAAAATACTTTCCTTCCCAACCCTATCTAGAAAAGCTGCTTCCATTTACTCTCTGAATAATGGTTCCTGCTTCCATTGTCCTTCTGTTTTAGGCTGTGCAGGGTGGCAGCTGGGGCAACTTTGTTCTTTTCTTAAGTTTAATTCTTAAACTATTAACCCCATGATAAAAACTTGTGGACAAAAAAAACCTAGGATGTTTCCTCCCTTATTTAATGAACAGCCAAAGAAGAAGAACTTACCCTTTCAGATACAAGACTTTTTTTTTTTTTGCTTAGAAGCACTAAGCTGGGAGCTTAGCCACAGAAGGAAGAAAGCCACTGGTGTTAGATCCCCATAAGCCTTGCAGAGTGACTAAGTCACAACTCAAACCACAGACCTATTTTCTTTTCTTTTAAAAAAGCAAACAAGTGAACAAAACATCACCACCACCACAAACCACCCTAGTAAAACTGGAAAGCAGTGCGCTATAAGGAAAAAAATCACTCCTGCTTCAGAATGAGAAATTTTGAATGGTAGGCCTCTAGAGAGGAGAGTGGGAAATGGGGAGTTCTACAAAGAGGTTGCTAGTCAGGCTGGAGTGCACTATTTGTCATTGCACTGTTACCATAGTGATGCTAGTGTGGAATTCTGGTCAACACCAACTTCCTGGTGAGCTCCCCCCAGTAGACAGCCAAAAGAAGGTGGGCTATCTCAATACTAACTCCTATACAAGTAGGGGGGTTTCAAAATTTGTACCCTTTGGTTGCTGCTCCATATATCATTCTGGTTCCTCAAATCATAAAATGGAAAGGGACTTTGGAGAGCTAGAGTCCAGACCTCTAATTTATAGATTAAGAAATTGACAGAGGTCAAAAGGCTTGTCCAAAGTCACACAGGTAGGAACATCATAAGTGGCATTTGAAGCTGAGCTCACTGCCTCCAGAGCCAGGGCTCTTTCCATTGTACCATGCTGTTCCTGTCTGCCATTCTGTTCAATAGCTGGAACCAAATAGTGCTAGGTGCTACAGTACCTGGAACATTACCTGGAATAGTCAATACTCAAAAATATGTATTTTCTTTTTCTTCTATAGTTCTGCATTTTTCTTCTTCTGGTAAAGATTTAGAGTGAGTTAAACCTACTGGATGCTTAGCATTTTACTGTTGATTATGCCAGTATCTAATATGTATTTAAAGATTCTTTGCACCTGGCTAGAGAAGAAAATGCAGAACTATAGAAGAAAAGAAAATACGAAAATACTTTTGAGTGCTTTTTGAATACTCAGAAAGTATTACTATGAGTAATATTTTACTAGACTATTGTTACTGGGTACACACTAGATACAATTTGAAACCATTTTTTTAAAGCAGAGCTTCATTCTCTTGTCTTTTTTTTTTTAGGGAAGGTGGCTGGTTCACTAAGTTGATTAGTGCTAAACAGCAAGGACCTAAAAGAGATAGGCAGTGGGAAAGTGTACCATGATATACATGGAATTTATAGCATTTTTAAGATGCCACACGATTCAGTTGCAATTTGGAACCTATTTGTAATATGAACATTATTAACAAAGAGACCATATCCTGGAATGACCCACTGTGGAATCATTTTTCAAATGAATATAGAGTTGTGTCCTTCAGTTGAAAGATAGTTATAGTACAGAACATTTTCAGTTAATAATTTCTAGGTAATGCAATGACTTTTAAGGCCAGTCTGTGTTTCGTGCCAGAAGTAAATATAAGATAAGAGACAGATGTGGGACTAAGCATGTTTCCTAAATAGTGATGGGAGATCCAATTCTTCACATATGCAATTTACTCAAATTAAGTGGAAACGTCCAGGAATAATAAAGAATGGGTTTTGCTCATCAGGCCTCAAGAAAATTAGGAAACTGGCTGCTTGGTTTTAGTATCCATGGCCTTTCCTTTTTCTTCTCCTACACTTTCTCAAGTGCCCAAAGCTTTCATGGTCTCTCCACCTTGTTTCTATCAAAATGTAAAAGATCTGATGTTTTTGGATTGGCCTGCAGAGGAGCCTCTAGAGAGTTGCCCTGATTACTGAGAAATTTAAGTGGTTTCTCTAGGCTTACGCAGCCAGGAAGTCAACAAGAAGTTGAGAACTCAGGACTTCTGGATTCTAAGGCCAGCTCTTTATTCACTAGGCCAAATTGCTTCTCACATACTCCTAATCAGCTACAGTTTTAGAACTAGAAAAGTCGTAGAGGGATGAAGTCCCTCATTTAAAAAATACTCATTCACATTGAGGTATAAATGACTGATAAGATCAAAGTATTTTCCCCATCAGGGCCAAGTAGATTTGTTGTTGAGTTCTGTCAGACTCTTCCTCATTTGAGTTTCTCTTGGTAGAATGGTTTACGATTTTCTTCTCCAGCTCATTTTGAAGATGAGGAAATTGAGGTAAAAGTGTTGAGTGTTTTTCCCAGTGTGACATGGCCAGGAAGGTTCTGAGGCTAGATCTGAGCTCATGAAGATGAGTCTTCCTGATTCCAAACTCAGCACATTATCCACTGTGCCACCTAGTTGCCCCATATAGATTTAACAGGGAATAAAACTTTAAGCCAAAAGAATAAATCTCGGGGCGGCCAGGTGTTGTAGTGAGTAAGAGCGCTGGCCCCAGAGTTGGGAGAGCTGGGATCGGTTCCAGCCTCAGATACTTGGCACTCACACAAAATAATTGGCCATGTAACCTTGAACAAGTTACTTAACCCCAATTGCTTAAAAAAAAAAGAATAAATCTCTAATAATGGCATTTTAGGTATCAGAAAACAAATGGAGAACATATTTTTTGAAGGATGGGGGAGTCCTTAGATTTTTCAAGTATTTCTGAAATCACAGCACTTAAGGCTAAGCCTTGCACCAAGAAATCATCTATTCCTAAAATATAGACTGAAGTAAAAGTTTTCCTTCCAACTGTCTCATATTTAGATCTAATACTCAATATAAATACTAGTCTTGTTAGTAAATTAGTATTATTTCTTTCATTGAAGCTGATTTGAAACTTTAAAAATATGGGGCAGCTAGGTGGCCCAGTGGATAGAACACAGGCCAGGGAGTCAGGAGGACCTGAGTTCTTTTTTGGGCACCTCAACTGGAAGCATATCTTCATTGTAGGGGTCCTGGCTGGGGAAAATAATGAGAAGTTATAGGGTTAGGATCCAAAAAAGAAAAGGAAAATGATCTGACAAACTGTTTCTGGTCCATCACATCATTTTCTGAAACATAATATTTTTTCACCAGAGTGACAAGTACAGTTTCCCCCTCCAAAATGGCCTCAGAGACTTATTAGCTATGTGACCTTGGGCAAGTCACTTAACCCCAATTGTAATAGGAACTGACTATGTTCACTTAATGTTCTCTAAAGGTTGCATGAAGCCAATCCATGCTTGTATGTTTTTTCTTCAACCTTTCCCAGTTCTTCAAATGTTACAGATTGTAGCTTTCTATATTTTTTTCCTTGAAATAAATATAAAATTATACACATAGACATACATACACCCAGTAATTTGTACTTCTTTGGCTAGCCATATGTACAGTTCTCCTAAATTACTTTTTTTTTATTAGTGCTTGGTGGAAATTTCCACCACAGGGCACAAATGAACAAATCATCCAACTTAAAACACACAGGAATGGAACAATTCCATTCTTCTCCCTAAAATGAGATGAAATTCCAATAGATTCAGTGCCATTCTCTAATGACTTTGCTATTGATAAAAAATTTTGGAAGTTCTGAAAAGGGAAAACACTGTTTTGTATGTAAATACTGTCCATTGAAGGGCCCTTATCTACTAAATCTTAATAGGGTTTCAAAGAAAAAGGATAGAGATTCAAGTGTATATTTTTTTCTGGATGTTGGCTATGAAGAGTCAAATTTCTTAAAATTTACTAAATTTACATCACTTGTTTAAAGGCCCTGCTTAAATCTTGTCTCCTCCATAGTGAAGCCTTGTCTAATTGACCTTATTCTCACTGATTTGCCCTGGATGTTTATGTCATTCATAACCACAGAATACTTGTACTGTGGATGGAACCTCAAAGGAAATTGAATTTGAACCACATATTTTAGCACAATTGTTTTTGTTATGGTTCAGTCATTTAATCATGTTTGACTCTTTGTGACCCTATGGACCATACTGCCCATGGAGTTTTTCTGAGCAGAGAAACAGGAGAGGCTTGCCATTTCCTTCTCCAATGGATTAAAGCAAACAGAAGTTAAATGATTTGCCCAGCTAGGGAGTATCTAAGGCCGGATTTAATTTAGGTCTTCCTTACTCCAGGCCTAACTCTCTGGTCACTTGAGCCACCTAGCTGCATCCTAACACAAATTATACCCTGCCTTATATTGTTTGCTAATATTCTTGTATGTCAGTTTCATATCTTCATTAAGAAAGTCACTTCATAGAGGATAGGACTCCAGAATTACTCTTCTTTTGTATACCCCATAGTGCTTCACATGATACTACAAACATTTTTAGCAAAAACAAACATATCAGAAACTATAACAAAACCTACTGCTCAATTATTTCCATCCTGTCTTCTTCTTGTAATTCACTGAGAGTTTTGGGCACCTCAACTGGAAGCATATCTGCATTGTAGGGCTCTTGGCTGGGGAAAATAATGAGAAGTTATAGGATTAGGATCCAAAAAAGAAAAGGAAAATGATCTGATGGTTTCTGGTCCATCACATCATTTTCTGAAACACATAATATTTTTTCACTACAGTGACAAGTTTCTAACAGTACAGTGTCCCCCTCCAAAATGGTCAAATCACCAGAGGTTTCCTACAATTTTTGTGGAAGCAGTGGGCCTGACAGACTTCTAGCCTTGAAATCTTTCAACAGCTTAGATACATGGGACCATGGAATTTTTTACCTCCAAATGACTGAACAAATATCCATCGATTTGAAAGATAATTTCTTTATTATTCTTCTAACTCATTTATGATGTTATCCTTTATGTCTAAATCATCTATCTGTTTGGAACTTAGCTTGCTATACAATATGACATGCAAACTGGGGTTTGGATGTGTCACTGATGGTACTTGTTACACAATGCTTTCCTCATAACCCTGTGAGATATCACACTATAGTTCTATAGCTCCCATTTAACAGATAGATGAGGAAAGCTCAGAGAGGTCACATAGCTAGAAAGTAGAGGAGCTGGTCTTGGATTCTAGTACACTTCAGCAGAATTTATTTCCCAAGTCTGGTACACTGTTCTGAATTCTTATTCCTAGTCATTTATCTACTGTCTCTTCTATCAACTATCTCACGTAGCTGCCATGAGGAGCCAGATTATGTGCAGTCCGGTTCCATCATGGCTGCACCCTGGAGGGAATCCTGCCATCTAAAACACACACACACACACACACACACACACACACAGGCATATCATTTTTCCTTTTTTTTTTTTTTTTGGTTATGCTAAAAAAAAAAAACCCACCCACCTTTGTCAGAAGTCTAGATTGTGTAATAAGCGTCATTATGGAATGGAAATAACATTAGAAGCCCATAATTACTTTACAAGATAAAAGAGGAGCACAATTCCTGAGGGAATATGGTATCAAGGAAAGGGGAACAGGTCTATAAATCAGGATCCCTAGGGTCTAACCTTGGATCTGCTCCAGGCTAACTGCAATCTTGAGTGAGTCTTTTCCCTTGTCTAAGTTTCAATTTCCTTGAGTAGAAAAAAAAATGAGAGGGATGGACAACCTGATTAGTAATGTGCCTTCCAGCTCTCTGTCTGTGGTTTCTAAGATCACTTCCATATTTATCTCTCTGTTTTTACTTCAGGTAAACTCAGAAAATCACAGAATTTTAGAGTTTGAAGGAACCGTCAGTGACTATCATGTCTAAAATATACAAGAAAAAGAAATCTCCACAAAAATTTACTCAACAAGTGGCCATCTGGCCTCTATGAAGGGGAACACATCATCTCTCAAGGTGTCCTCTTCCACTTTTGGACTGCCTCAACTATTAGAAAGCTTTAAGCCCCTTGAAACACCCACACTAGCATGTAACCTTGGGCAAATTACTTAATCCCAATTGCCTTAACACCCACACTTAACACAAAAACTAGCATGTAACCTTGGGCAAGTTACTTAATCCCAATTGCCTTAACCCCAACACAACACAAAAACTAGCATGTAACCTTGGGCAAGTTACTTAATCCCAATTGTTCTCCAAAAGGATTAAAAAAAAAAAAAGAAAGAAAGCTTGAAGCCTAGATTTGCCTCTTTACACCTTCAACCCATTGCTCTTGACTCTGCCCTCTGGGTTTAATAGAATAAATCTTATTCCTCTTTCATTTGAAAGTCTTTCTAGTACTGACAGCCAGTTGGCATATGCCTGATGAATTTTCTCCTAGGGAAGTCAAGTGGTAGAGTAAAAAGAATGATTAATTTGGAGTCAGAGGTCCTAGATTCAAATCCCTGGATTGGACACATTGCATATGTGGCCGTGGATATATGATTTACCCTGTGCCTCAGTTTTCTTATCTGAAAAATTAGGGGGTTGGATATCATATTGTATAGCAAGCTAAATTCCAAACAGATACATGATTTAGACATAAAGGATAACAGCATAAATGAGTTAGAAGAATAATAAGTTGCCTTTCAGATCTATAGATATGAAAAACATTCACTGCCAAGAAAGGGACAAAGAGGATTGCAGAAGGTAAAATGAATAGTTTTGATTATGTAAAATTAAAAATATTTTCCTAATATAAAACCAATGCAGCTTAAAATTACCTGTGTGCCAGGTAATTGGGACAAAATTTTTTTAGGCAAATTTCTTTGATAAAAACTCATTTACTGAACTAATTAAAACTTATAACAGTAAGTATGATTCTATAATTGATAAAAGGTCAAAGGATATGAATAAGCAGTTTTCACAAGTAGAAATTCAAACTATTATAGCCATATGAAAAAATGCTGCAAATTGCTGATAATTAGAGAAATGTAAATTAAAATGACTGAACCCCACACCATCTTATTGGCAAGGTTGACCAAAAAGGAAAATGACAAATGTTGGTTGGATTATGAGAAAAGACACATTAATGCTCTGTTGGTGGAATTGGGAACTGGTCCAGTCATTCCAGAAACAAAATTGGAATTAGACCCCAAAAGTTACTAAAAACTTATATTTGCATACCCTTTGACCTAGAAATGCCACTGCGAGGTCTGTACCCCAAACAGTTGAAAGAGAGAGGAAAAGCAGTTCTTTGTGTAGTGATATTGAACTAGAACTAAGGGTGACTACATTCATTTCTTGGAAAATGACCGGACAAATTATCATATGAATAGAGTGGAACACAACTGTGCCATTAGAAATGTTGGAAAGGATGATCTGATGGAGTGTCATAGATCAAAAAAGGACTAAATTAATGTCAACGGACAATTTAAAGAACGGCTATTGATTTCATTACATGATATTACACTCAAATATTAAAGTAAAAAGTAGCAAATTGGGGCAGCTAGATGGCATAGTGAATAGAGCACTGACAAGTCAGGAGGACCTGAGTTAAAATCCAGCCTCAGACACTTAACACGCACATACTCACACAAACTAGCTGTGTGACCTTGGGCAAGTCACTTAACCCCAATTGCCCTACCTTCCCCCCTTGTGGTAGTAATAGAATATAAGGATCCCCCTGTATTGGCTTGGTTTTCAAACTGATTGTGTTAAAACCCAGAGCTTGTTAACCTGTGGGATGGACTTGTTGATGTGAAAAGAAAGTCCTGAACTGGGAGGAGCTGGTGAGGTAGATTTGGAGAGACACAAGAGAGAGGCAGAAGAACTTTTTGGAAGCAGCACCCTCGTGGAGGCAGAGAGAGAGACTGAGAGAATTGCTGGGGGCCACTTTGAATTGCCCTGGACTTTTCAGACCTACCCCCGGAGCTGCCAAGGACTGAGGAGACATGGCTGTTTTGCTGGTACTTTGTCTGCTTTGATGTTGTTTTGCCAGATTTGGCCACTGGTGAAAGACAGTCCTGTTGTTGAAGAAGTCCTGGAACCTGGCTGTTGGTTAAGAGCTACTAAGACTGTCCTGCAGACAGAGAGTGAATACTGTCCACTGGTGAAGGACAGTGCTGTTGTTGCAGGGGTCTGGGAACCTTTCTGTTGGTTCAGAAGCCCTGAAGGATTTTCTTGTTGTATGTTTACAGAAATCCTGGGAGAGGGTTTTTCTAATGTTTTCAGGAGTTCTAGGACTGTTCTGCAGACAGAGGATGAATCAATGAAGAGACTGGCAATGTATCTTGTGGCCTTGATAAGCCTTGTCTCCCCAGGAACTAAGATTGCTGAGAACTTGCCTCTGTCAAGATGAAGCAAAGACCTCCATTTGGGTATTAAGTGCTATGCTTAAACTTGTTGTAACTCTGGGGTAGATTCAATTGTGATCCAGGGGTGGGGAACTTTTGACCTTTTTGTGCTCTGTGATTGAACAAATGAAGGTACTTTACTTATGATTGGAAACTAATCTCCATTTGAGAAGAGGGGCTTTGTGATGGATTAAATGAAGGTACAGCCTAGGGGTGGAGTAGTATTTAGAACAGGGATTTTGTAATTGATTGAATGAATGTAAGGTCCTGGGGTGGGGTAGTACTTGGAGATTATTTAATCACACTTAGTAAATGCTGTATTTTGAATGATGTCATATTTTGTCCACAGTTGATGTCAACATCTTCTCTATTCTTAATTTGTCACTGAATAAAATGGAGAGCACCTATGCTGGTATTCTGAACCTTGGGAAGTTGCCTTTCTTTGGCATTACATTACACCCCTCCAAAAAAAAGTAGCAAATTTCTTTAAAATTAAACATTTTCTTCACACTGCAGCTGCAAGTGAACCATGCTATGATTGCAGAAATTACTTGGCTCTGCACTTGTCATCAAGTAAAATTAATGGACTAACAATGAATAGATATAACTAGGTGTGGTAAAGGACACAGAAGAAAATCCTTCATCATTAAGTTAAGGAGCCACAAATCTGAAAAGTTACTCATGGGCTTGGATTTCATGGGGGTAATTTCTAGACAAGCACACTACAGTCACATCCAGCTTATCTTGAAGGAGGCAACTTTACCATATTCTTAGAATCAGAGACAATAGGAAGAAGCCAGGCTGTACAACTGATTTGGTAAGCCTTTACTCTTACTGAGATTTGGGGGAATCATAAAATTTGAAAGCTTCAAGGGACTTTAGAAATAATAGTAACCAACCTTTCATTTTATAGATGTGAAAATCAAAGCCCAGAGGATTCATACGATTCCCTCAAGGTCATAAATCCAGGAAGAGACAGGACTAGGATACAGGTCTCCTCTCACTGAGTTCTTCCACTCCACTCCAAAAGAGTTTAAAATGCCCTTTAACTTAATTTAATTAAATGATACATTTTCTGAGTAAGGTAACCATTGAAGACATTGACTGCTACACTTTTTACCATCTTTGCCAACCATCTTATGAGGAGAAATCTTAAATTTTAATTTGCATTTCTCCTATTAGTAGTAATTTGGAGAATTCTTTTAAATGGCTGCTGATAGTTTGCATGTTTTTCTTTTGAAAAACTTTTGTTCACACCCTTTGACCATTTATCTATTAAAATGCCTTTTTTTTGCTAATTATCTCTATAATTTGGATATAGATCTTTGCTAGTTATGCGATATCATTTTTTTCCTACTAAACATTTCTCTTCTTGGCAACATTGATTTTGTTCCTACAAAAGTCTTTTTTTTTTAAAAGGTTAGAACCTTTAAGACTTGGTATCAGCCACATCATCTGGGGGCAAAGATATAACCAGTGGTAACTAAGGAAGATTACAATGTAGATGATTTCAATCAAATCTGTTAATAAAGTACTTGTTTTGCCATAATAGAAATGTGACAGGGTAAAAAACCTAGTTTGGCATCCCAGCACAGATTTGGCCTTAAGAAAAGGAATTTGATTGTTTTGATAGTTCTTTGGGACACTGAACAGAGAAGTTATTTAGTAAGCTATGTAGTTGCCTTAAAAAACCTTCTTAAGTACAGCATTTTCCAATTTATCCATTTGAGGCTGGACCTGTGAAAGTCTTTAATTTTTACAGATGTGTGTTATGGAATTCAAAATAATACAAGCTGATTATGATTCTGTGATTCAAATGCTGGGAAAATGTAACAGAATATTCACAGAGTAAGAGGACAATTGGCAAGTTTCTAGTGGATTTGATCTGTGTAGATTATTAACCTTTTTATGTTATGAACCTCTTTGGCAGTGTGGTGCAACCTGTGGATTGCTTTTTAGAACAATACATAACTGAAGGAGTTATCAAATTTCAATTAGAGATTAGTTAAAATAAAGATTTTTTTTTCTGTCCAAGATCAAAGAGACTCTATGAAATCTATCCATGGGCCCTTGGGGGTTTATGAACCACAAGTTAAGGGCCCTTGGTCTGGATTATCCAAGATAATTTTAAGAAACTATTGTGAATATTTTTGCTAAAATTTTGTGACTTGGTTGTTTACAGTCACTGTACAGTTTCCAGTGATCAATTTAACTTTTACTTGGGAAACAACTGAAAAATATAGGTGAGCCTCATTTTAAAACAAGCTCTTTATAAAAATGTGGATGTTAACAAAGATAAATTAAAGTTTAATTCTATTTCTTAACAAAAAAGTCACATAGTAAAATTCCTTTTGGGGCGGCTAGGTGGCGCAGTGAATAAAGCACTGGACCCAGAGTCAAGAGAACCTGAGTTCAGTTCCAGCCTCAGACACTTAACACCCACACAAAAAAACTAGCTGTGTAACCTTGGGCAAGTTACTTAACCGCAATTGCCCTCCAAAAAAAAAAGATTCCTTTAGAAATTGAAATAAGATTAAACTGGTAAAAGTATGACTTAGACACAAATTTGAGTACATTATTATATAATAAAAAGCACAGCTGTTATCATGAATAGATCAACTTTTACTTACCAAGAAGTTGATGCTATAGTGGAAGTGTCGGGCAAAGTTAAAAGAATCACTGGGCTGAACTTTTTCCAGCTCATTACTCCAGGAATAATGTTCTGTAATGATAGCCAGCACATGAATGTGAAATATTTCACAAGATAAGGCAAAACAGAAGTTTCCCACTTAATCCAATGGAAATCTCTTTTATCTTTAAGTGAGTTCTCATGGGCACTAAGTAAAATAAGTTTCATTTAATCTTTTTAGCCAAAGAGACAGTACAATTAATGAAATTTAACAATCAATCAATCGATGTTTTTAAGTGCCTACTTACGCCAGGCACTAGTGATATTAAAAAAATTAAACTATCCTACCCTTGATAAATTTATAATCTAAAAGATCCATAGAGAAGAATTTTTCATGTTTTATTACTCATACAGCCAACAGCTTCTCAGGTTAAAGAACAGAATAGGCATTAATAACTAGGCTTGATTACTGTTGACACATTAGATAAACTGACATTTAAAGCTAACTGAAATTGCTGAGAAAATAAAATGGTTCATTTCTGGGTCTCAGGGCTTTCCAACCTAGTGACTATTGCCTTATTAAGATAAGTCAACTGTTTCTAGAGTTCTTTGGTGATCCAAAAAAGTTCTGGAATGATGAATGTAAACTTGACTTGCTCCCCCTCAGAGCTGTTGCCATGGAAACTCAGCAAGCTAATTCTTTGCCTGTCTTGCTGGCTGCCATGTGGGAAGACTACCTCAGGTAGGGGGCAAGGAGTGGACTTGCCAGCAGAAAGACTGATGAAGACATATCGTTATGCCAGAAAAGTGAAGCCCAACTTGTAGCTGAGGATCTCTTATATTAAGAAAAGAAACTTCACCTACTTGCCATGGACAAAAAGAATACATTTCCCCTTGACCCATCTAAATAAGAACAGTTCTCCACAGCCCTCAGGTGAATTTGAGCTTCTGTTCTGCCTATCCTTTCCTTTCTTCAGAGTCTTTGCTGGTTCACCTGTCCTCTACTCTTTTTCTTTTACTTTTTTGAAGGAGGTAGACAGGGAAATTGGGGTTAAGTGACTTGTCCAAGGTCACATGGCTAGTTTGTGTGTTAAGTGTCTGAGGCTGGATTTGAACTCCCAGGAGCTGTGCTCTATTCACTGTGCCACCTAGCTGCTCCCATCCTTTCCTCTTGAATCCTTAGGTCCCTGGTCCTTCTGCTGTTTCAGCCCTGGGTCACCCTTACCATCTGCCTTCTTCATTCCCACCCCTCTACCACAGAATCTACTGGAAAAACTCCTGAAACCATGCTGATCACACCTTCCTACAAATTCATGTAGTCTGATTTCAACAGAATTCTTATTTCTGTGAGGCAATTCTTTTATTTGTCCCCTATTAAAAAGTTTGCATTTATATAGTGTTTTGCAAAGCACTTTACAAATATCTCATTTTATCCTCACAACAACCATGGGAGGTAGGTGCTATCATTATTACCATTTTGCAGATGAGGAAACTGAGGCAGATAGAAGTTAAGTTACTTGTCCAGGGACAGAAAGCTAATAATGTGTCAAGGTGGAGATGTGAACTCAGGTCTTCTTGATTCCATGTCCAGTACTCTCTGCATATGCCTATTCTATTAACCTTGCTTTTCCTTATCTATTGACTCATCATGCTCTCCAGATGCTGTTTCAGTCTGTTTCAAAATCCCTTTGATTTATTTACATCACGGGTCCCTAATCTTCTTCATGTCATGGCCTTGTCTCAGTATAAAATTTTAAATACGTAAAATACATAGGATTAAAAGGAAAGAAAAATATACTCATATACATGTATATGTATGGGATTGGGGTACCATGGACTACTGCTATATTGAGAAGAATGTAGAGTAGTAGTTCTTAACCTATTATCTGTGAAATACATATACATATACACAGATGCATATATACACACATGTATGTATATATACATACATGTATCATATATTTGTCTATATATAATATTGTGTACACACATACGTATATGACAAGTTTCTTAATTTAAAGAATACTTGTCATGCAAATTAAATACAAAAAAAACCCCTTGCTTGACCAGTCTATAGAAGGAATTCTCATTTTGAAATCTTGATATTTCTAAATATGAGTAGATAAGGATAATTTGCCATAGGTAAAGATGATACATTTGGACATACACTGCCTGAACAAGAAAAGATTAATAGACTTTACTTGTGATAAATAGCATATTGGAACAAGTGTTTGAGCTTGAACATCTTAAGATGTTAAGGGGGGTCTCAACATAGCCATGCAGTACAAACATCTTTACTGAGCATACACAATCAAATAATAGGAAGGTAGTTCACAGGTAGCTTGCATGATCAAAGGCATCTGACTACAAATTTCTAGGTGGAAATGAAATTTTGTTCCATTGTTAAGATGCCAGATTTATTTTTATTAACCTAGGTTAGAAGTATAGGTGCAGCATAGTATATAGCAGAAGGAGCTCTGGTTTGGGGTCAGTAGACTTGGGTTAAAATTTAGACTTTTCTACTAATTCTATCAGTGTGAATTTGAGCAAAACACTTTACTGTTTGCCCTTGGATTTCTCATCTATAAAATTAGAAAACTAGATAATTTCTGAGTTCTCTTTCAACTCTAAATCCTATGATCTTATGACCCTATGAATGTGAATGTTGTGACTTTTCAGGTGAATTGGCATTTGAGGTACAGAATATTCATAGACTCAGAGCTAAAAAGGACTTTGGGGTTATTTAATGTAATGTCCTTATTTTATAGATAAAGGAATTGAGGCCAGAGGAAGAGATGACTTATCCAAAATAACACAAGGATGAAGTAGTAAACTCTGGAATAATGCTGATGGCAAAATTGATTATTGATGGATCATCCCTTTACAGTTGTGAAGATAACTTTGATATCTCATAGTAAAATTTAAATAGTATTTACTTATTTTATTGTAATTTGATGGGTGTCACTGATTGTTTTAGTGAATTAAGCAGAATAAGATCAAGTTTAAGTTACTTATTGATAACAGTTTATGTGTTAGAACCAAGTAACCTCTTATGTATTAGAGATACTGCGTATTAATGGTATCATTGTAGGTTATAGGATAAAATAATATAACTGTCTCTTATGAAAAACACATTGCATTTAATCTGGCAGTTTGTTTTTTTATTGCAGCATCAACACCTCTCACCCCTGTGAACAACAGTCACTGCTCCATTGGGACCTTTGCTTTCAACCACTACTTCCTTATTTCCTAGGATACCACTGATCAAAGCACTGGATGTTTGATTTGTTATGAAAACCTCTACTGGGGTGGCAGGTGGAATACCTTTACTGGGAAAAAATCTATAGATGTGCCCCTCAATCTTAGAATTCCCCCTACTTCTAGTGTTAATCAATCATGAAATTGTACTGCCTCATTCTATTTTTAGCACTCTCCTCAGTGTATAAAAATAGCTAGCACCCCAGGGGAGAAGTTCCTGATCATGAGGAAGATCCTGGACCCAATTAATTAGGGACCACCTGACTCCCTAAAAAATTGAAAATGCTTGGAGTGCCTCAGTGTCCTTTTGTTGCACATTGGATTGGAATTTTGGGTCAGGCAACCTCATTAATGTAAACACTCCTGTCACCAGATTACAAGCCAATCATTCTTTTTCATACAGTATGATTTTTGTCCATATCCTTTCATAAATCCTTCACAAAGAATCTATGCTTGGAGGTATCCTCTCCTTTTTGTTCATATTTTGTGGATTATAAAAAAGTACAGCAATTATCCTATCTGCTATTCCCTGCCCTGCCTACAAAACTTACCCATCTCCTTTTATGATCATGTCTGTCCTGCATGTCATTTTTTCCATGTATAATCTACCATTTGTTATATGCTGCCACTAATTAAAACTATATATTTCCCTTCAAGTGTCAGCTAAAGTCTCACCTATAAGAAGCCTTTTTAATTCCCCTTAATGCTCATGTCTCTTCTCTGAGATTATCTACACTTTATCTTGTTTCTATCTTATCTGTACAATAGGAAAGATAACTTGCAAACAACCATATATTCCTCTTATTGGAACCTCTCTATACTTAGCTAGGCTGGTTCCTGAAGATCTGATTCAATCAGTGCTAAGATCATGCTTCAAGCATGAAAAGAGGCTGTAATAGCTTGTACTCCTCTAACAAAGCCTTAAAGGATTGCCACGATTACCTCCATAATATGATAAGGCAGCAGGGTTGAAAATTTTGCAAAGGTAGGCTAATCCCATGACCTAATTTTTACAGATGTGAAATCTGGTTAAAATAGATATTAGGGGAGGCATTGAAAGGAAAAAGAAGAACCTGGGAATGGCAATGTGAAACTGAAAGGGGTCTTTGTGGAAGGGAGCAAGGATAATCTTTTTTCCATATCCATCCCCAGTACTACATCCCCATTATGTACTAATTTTATGTATATGAAAACCTCAGAACTTACTTAGCATAAGCTATTGGTATAACCACTCTTTACTGGCAACCCAACTTACCTACCTCATATTCACAACCCTTTACCTCCCTGAGTGGTATCTGTGTGGCATCTGAGATCAGCTTCCCAAGTTATCAATGAATCTATGACAATGGCATTACCTTTCGATTCAGAAATTCCTTTTGTGTAATGGGAACACTGGATCCTTTATGACATTCTTTGGTGAACACATATTTTGGATGCGTACACAGATGATAATCGGTTGTTACTTCTGAATAGGTCATCAGTTGCTTTACAGCAAATAGGCCTGGGTTTGGATTCTACAAAAGAAAAATGAGATACTTAAAACATTTTTTTACTGATTTTAAGCACAAAAAATAAAGATGTAAAAGTCCTCTATGGACTATAAATTTAAATATATATTTAATATTTTATTTTCCCCAAATTTAATGTAAAATTTTAACATTAAAAAATTTTCTCTCCCTCCCTCTCCCCTTCTCCCCTCACTGAGAAAGCAAGCAATTTGCTATGTTATGCATGTGCAATCATAAATAATTTCCATATTAGTCATGTCATGAAAGAAAACACAGACAAAAAACAAAACCCAAGTAAAATAAAGTTTTAAAAGCATATTTTGTTCTTTATTCAATCTCTATCAGTTCTTTCTCTGGAGATGGACAACATTTTTCATCATAAGTCCTTTGGAATTATCTAGAATCATTCTATTGCTGAGAATAGCTAAGTAATTCACAGTTATCATCAGGCAATATTGCTGTTACTGTGTACAATATTCTTCTGGTTCGACTCATTTCACTTTGTGTCAGTTCACGTAAGTCCAGCTTTTTCTGAAAGCATCCTGCTCATCATTTCTTATAGCACGATTTTATACCATCACAATTATATATCACAACTTATTTAGTCATTCCCCAATTGATCTGCATCCTCTCAATTTACAATTCTTTGCCACCACTAAAAGCAGCTCTAAAATTCTATGATTCTTAAGTACAAGACTTGCAGTGAAGTTAAAAAAAAATCATTTCTAGTTTCTATCTCAATCTAGGAAGGTTTATTTTTCTAAAATGATGAAAGATGCTAGGATTTCAAATACCACCATACTTTATGAATATCAATTTCTTGTTCTTACTTGAGGACGACATTACATCTAACTTAGATTTATATTGTTCTCTTGAAAACATTTGTTGGCTTACAACTGAAATGATAGCTTAACCAAGGCTTAAAATATGTGTTTCCAAGTTTGATGAATTGGAGGAATTATCAAATAAGCAAACCTGTTTTAAAGAGAAAATAAGCTTTCTGGTTTTGAAAACAACATAGTCTCTTAAAGTCCACTTTTAAGAGAAGACAAGGCAGGGAATGGCATTTGACATATCAGGAAATGTCAATATTTAACTTTATTTTGATAATGTTTTTATCCAGGAAGGCTCCACTTGGATGTAGCATCTGGTGTGCAGAGAGGTCCTGCTCTTTACTAATTTCTAGCTGGCTGACTAAAGAATAAAGCAATCATCTGACATCTGAATATGTACCCAAATTGGCAGACTGGCTGTGATTGGAAATGTAGGGTATTTTAACTCACCAGTTTTGTTTTTCATAAAAGAAAATCCTCATACAACCTAAAACCAAAACCAACTTTTGAAAATAGTTGCAATGACTGTGAATGACTTAACTATTCCCAGAAATATAATAATGCAAAACAATATCCTCCCCAACATTTACCATTTTCTTTTTTTGTGTGTCATATTAGTCAATGATAGGTATAAGGTGGTATCTTGGAGTTGTGTTAATTTGCATTTTTAAAATCAAAAGTGATTTAGAGTGCTTCTTCATATGCCTATAGATTATTTTGATTTCTTAATTTGAAAACTGCCTATTCATATCTTTTGACCATTTATTATTTGGGGAATGGCTTGTGTTCTTCTGAGTTTGACTGAGTTCTATATATACTTGAGAAATGAGGCCTTATCAGAGATACTTGCTGTAAAGATTGTTTCCCAGCTTTCTGCTGTGCTCTTAATCTTCGTTGCATTGATTTTGTTTGTACAAAAGCTTTTTAATTTAGTGTAATCAAAATTATTTTACAATTTGTAATATTCTTTATCTCTTATTTAGTCATGAATTCCTCCCCTACCCATAGATCTGACAGGTAGACTGTTTCTTGCTCTTCTAATTTGCCTATGGTGTCACCCTTTATGTCTAAATCATGCCAAAGGTTTGTTATATCTAATTTTTCTAATAATCTATTTACCTCCTTAGTCTCTTTCTTGTTTATTTTTGTTTGGATTTATTGAGTTCTGAGAGGGGACAGTTGAGGTCTCCCACTAGTATAGTTTTTCAGTGTATTTCTTCCTGTAACTCACTTAACTTTTCGTTTAAGAATTTGGATGCTTTGGATGCTTGGATATGGGAAAATTGGGACACTAATGCACTGTTGGTGGAGTTGTGAACTGATCCAACCATTCTGGAGAGAAATTTGGAACTATGCTCAAAGGGCAATTTGGTGCATATATGTTTAGTATTGATATTGCTTCATTGTCTATGGTACCTTTTAGCAAGATATTGTTTTCTTCCTTATTCAAAAAAATATAAATCTACTTTTGCTTTTAATTTGTCTGAGATCAGGATTGCTACCCCTGCCTTTTTTCCTTGCTTCAGCTGAAGCATAATAGATTCTGCTCCAACCCCTTAGATTTACTCTATGTGTATCTCTCTGCTTCAAGGTTCTTGTAAACAACATATTGTAGGATTTTTGTTTTTTACCTACTCTGCTATCCACTTCTGTTGTATGGGAGAGTTCATCCCATTCACATCTACAGTTATGATTACTAATTGTATATTTCCCTTCATCCTATTCTTCCTCCTGTTTGTCCTCTTTCCTTTTACCTTTTCCCTCACCACCAGTGTTTTGCTTCTATCTACAGCCTCGTCTGATCCATCTTCCCTTCTGTCAGTCCCTGCCTTCCCCCTTCCTGCATCCCCCTGCCTCACTTTACTCCTCTCTTCCCCTCCTACTGCTCTGTCAGGTAATATAGATTTCTATATTCAGCTGATTATGTATAGGATTCACTCTTTGAGCCAATACTAATGAAAGTAAAGTACAAGTGATGTTCATCATCCACCTTCCCATCTTCCCCTCCATGTAATCTTTAATGCCTCTTCATGTGAAATAATCTACCCCATTCTCCCTCTTCCTTCCTTCACCCATTGTACTCCTCTCTCATCCCTTAATTTTTTATGTCATTCCCACAAATTCACCTTATACCTATATCTTCTATGTATATTCCTTCTAGCTGTACTATTAATTATATAATTTTTAAGAATTACAAGTACCATCTTCCTGCATATGGATGTAAATAGTTTAGCTCTACTGAATCCCTTATATTTCCCCCCCTTTTAACCTGTTTATGCTTCTCAGTTCTTGATATTAGAAGCCAAATTTTTGGTTTAGTTCTGGTCTTCTCCTCATGAAAGCTTGAAATCCTTCTATTTAATTGAATAACCACTTTTTCCCCTTGAAGTATCATGCTTAATTTCTCTGGGTAGGTCATTCTTGGTTGTTGTCCTAGTACCTTTGCCTTCTGGATTATCATGTTCCATGACATCTGATCCTTTATTATTGCAGATGCCAAGTGCTGTGTAATCCTGATTGTGATTTCCTGATATTTGAATTGTTTCTTTCTGGCCACTTGTAGTGTTTTTTCCTTGACCTAAAAGTTATGAAATTTGGCTATAATGTTCCTTGGAGTTTTTCTTGAAAAGAATATTTTCATGAATATTTCTTCAAATATTCAAATTTCTTCAAATCAAGAGTATTTCTTGAAAGATGCTGTCCATGTCCTCTTTTTGATTATGGCTTTCAGGTAGTCCAATTATTCTGATATTGTCTCTCCTGGATCTACTTTCCAGGTCTTGGAGCTGGAGTCTGCTGGTTCCCCTGGTTATGCTAAAGCATGCAGGAGGTCCTGGTGTTGGTGTTTGCTGGCTTCACCACATTGGGTCTCAGAATCTCCTGCTGGCTTATTGGGATGCTTCCTGTCCTGGAATGTACTCTCCTTTTACCTGAGTGAGACAGACCTTTCTTTCCAAACTTACAAATTTCTTGAGCTGAAAGATTGTTTCACCCCATCTTTTTGCTGCTTCTGCTGTTCCAGGATTTGTTTTGGGGTGCTATTTTAGGGTTGTTTGGGGATGAATATGGGAGAATTACAGCAATTTAATGCATCCTGGCCCTATCTTGGCTTCCAGAAGTTGAATGATAAACTATTTTTAAAATAGTGCTGATTGTATTGTAATGGTGATAACTTTCTTATTTAGAGGGAGAAGAGTCAGGCTTATAAGAGTATTAGGGCTTATTAAAAACCCTTAAAATGCAGTTGACTTATATACTCTACTGTTGTTGTTGTTCTGTTGTTGTTCTGTTGTTTTTCAGTCATGTCCGACTCTTTGTGACCCCATTTAGGGTTTTCTTGGCAGACACACTAGAGTGGTTTGCCATTTCCTCCTCCAGTTCATTTCACAGATGAGGAAACTGAGGCAAACAGGGTTAAGTAACTTGCCCGGGGTCACACAACTAGTAAGTGTCTGAGATCAGATTTGAAATCAGAAAGATGAGTCTTTCTGACACCAGGTCCACCACTCTATCCACTGTACCACCTGGCTGCCCATACTCCCCATAGATTTTCTCTAGATAGGTAGCAGAAAACTCAAAATCTGCCTTAAAATAACATGAGTGTTATTTGAATATCTGAAACCAGTATTTAAGACTTGCATGAATAATGACTCATATTTACATAGCACACTTTGAGGTTGAAGAGCACTTTCCCTTACAACCATGTAAAGAAATTATACACAAATATTTTTGTCTGGACCTGTGATTTCATCATCTGTGTGGAAACTCTATTGATGAAGTTCAGCAACTCATCTATTACTTAAGATCTGAGAGAGTTACTTCTGGTACTGAGTTGTTAAGTGACTTACCACTGGTCAAACAGCTAGCATAATTCAGAGAGAAGATTTAGTTTCCCCCCCAACCTAACTTTTTTATATTTTATTCTGAATATAAACATTAAAAAACCAAGCATTTCCATGCACACAGTACAACATAAAAAAGAGGACTCTATTGGAAATCATGAATCTCCATTTCATATTACTTGCTTTTTAAAATGTAATACATTTTATACATTGATTTAAAAGCCAGAGTTCTTGTTTTCTGCTGTCTATCTTTAATGGTAATAGTATATTACATGGATATTACATGGAGCCCATTAAGGGAAGCTTGCTTAGGGGGGGCTTGCTTGTAGGAAGGCTTGCACACCTTTTGCTAATTTCTCATTAGGCAATGAGTCATAGAGGGTTGTGATGCCTTCTGGCTCTGAGAGGTGTATATATACTCTGAGTTGTTATTTTTCTTTGGGAGCTCGCTTATGAGAAGGATCTAGTGATTCCCTGGTTGAGATTCTGAGTGACCATATGTTCAGAGCTCCCCAATTGCTCAGATGTACAGGCTCTCTCGATCCAGGGATGTATGTAAAGTGTATAGTGGATTCAGGCAGTCAGAACCCTGTCTATTGGTCTTTATTTCTCTGCTTGTATTTTCTATGAAGTTCAGGTGCTGACTTTTCCCCTGTACTAGTGAATTTAATTAAAAAAGGTTGTTGACCCTTAAACAGCTATCTTTCCTAGTAAAGCAGACCTAAGAACCTGTGATAGCAGATATCCTGGGTATGCCAGTGTGGTTGCTGCTACACTATCTAAAGAAAATCTATGGAGTATGGGCAGCCAGGTGGTGCAGTAGATCTGGAATCAGGCTTGTCTAGCCTTCCTTCTGAACTTTATCCTGTTCTCCTTTGCGCATTTGTTACAATCTCTCTCTCTCTCTCTCTCTCTCTCTCTCTCTCTCTCTCTCTCTCTCTCTCTCTCTCTCTCTCTCTCTCTCTCTCGTCACTTCCTCAAGAGCCAGGAAAAAACATTTTGACTCAAGAAACCATAATCACTGTGAAAGAAGTGAGCCTGAGCAGTCATGTAGAAAGACTGATAGAAAATACAATATCATCAATTCTAATAAATGCTGTCAAGCAATGGAATGAGAAGGTAATAAATGCTGAGACTGAAGAGTTGGCTGATTCAGTAAGAGGGGACATGAGTATACCTATGACAACAACATCATTTGTAGACAAATGATAATGGCTATTTATATGAAACATTAATAGCTACATCAAACCCTCTGAAGATGGTAATGTATTTATTAATGTATTTAAATAAATATTTATTTAAGAGGCATATCCATTATTAGATAGGTATTAAATTAGCTGGGGAAAAGCTGCAAGCTAATAGGAAAAAAGGGGAAAGTGCAGGGCTTCAGAGGTCAATTGGAATTATATTACCCCAAAGACCATCCATTATCAAGTTTTCAATATTTGAAGGTTTAAGGATATTTCAAATGAATACCATGATCAGAAACTGGCATGTAGAAACTACAAAAGGTTGAGTTTTGTTGCATTTTATTCATGAAATTCTACATGATTTTGGATTACCTCCAAAACGAACCACAATTTTATAGTATATAGCATATAGTATGTATAGTATAGTATATACCGTGTTTCCCCAATAATAAGACCTATCCCGAAAATAAACCCTCCCCTTACTGTGTAAGATTCCTCTAAAATAAGCCCTCCCCCGAAAATAAGCCCTATTGAGATTGCTACTGTAGTGAAGGTGATCCCCTGCACTATACGCTACATTATGGTACCCTCTGTATGCACCGTCCCCCCCCCCCATGAAACGCACGCCGCGCTCCGAGCTGCATCCAATCAGAGCTGCAGCAGTGAGCGAGTCATCCTGTTCTTCCCCAGTGATTTGCTTATTGAATAAAGGCACATTTTTTTGTTCACATTTACCTGTTTATTAAAATTGCTGTCAACGTTCATTAAAATAAGCCCTCACCTGAAAATAAGCCCTCTGGTGTTTTTCTGTCCAAAAAAATTAATAAGACAGTGTCTTATTATTGGGGAAACACAGTAGTATAGCCCTGTGACATTTGATTTGAGCAGTTTTCATGCTGTCGTAACTTTTTTTGAAAAGAAGGAAGGTATATTACTCAAAATTCAAAATGTGAGACTTTTATTCATACAAAAATAAATGGCTTAGAAAAATGATATTTTCATTGGCCCCGGCGTCGGGAGACCCAGAATTGGTTCTGGCCTCAGATACTTTGTACCCACACAAAATAACTGGCCATGTAACCTTGAGCAAGTTACTTTACCCCAATTGCTTTAAAAAAATGATATTTTGAATTGGTTCTTAACTGATAATTTGGTGGGCACTACATGACTCCCAATGTAAGTATAATTGCATTGCATTACATAGTACTATGATGACTTGCCAAAATTTCATGATTTAATACAGACACTATTTTGATTTTGCATATTTAAGAATGTATATGATTTAAGAGTGGAATAGTAGGAAACACTGCAGCCAGAAACTCTCCCTACAAAAAATCCTCCAAACAGATCTAGAAAACAAACCAGACTGAATCTTGATAGAAAAATCCAGAAAAGGGCACAATGAGTCATTTTTCCTGTCCAGGTCAGCATTGTGTTTATCCTTCATTTTTGAAGAGGACCATAGCATCAGGGAAATGATGAAATGACTTGCAGTTGACTTTGATTTGAGTGAGGGAGGGCTCTGCAAGGTCACCAGCCTTCTGGTGTTACCAGAGCCATCTGGGATCAGTGACCAGATATTCATCAGGATGACTAGAGATGGCCGGGGATGCAATGGGAGACCCTGGCCCTTTTAGGCTAAGGCCTTTTCACATACTCACTTAGAGTGAGTGAGGTAAGGCCCATTCAGTGAATAGGCCTCTTTAAGAAGTGTGTAAAGGGATGGCACCTTAAATTAGAAAAAAAGAAAAGAATCAAGCTGGGAAGTGAAGAACCTCAGGTTTGCTTGACATTCACTCCAAGGCAGGAGAGCCCAAAATACAGCCATTAAGTGGAATTTGGGCAGGGACCTATTGTGGTCCAATTTATGAGCTTCAGAGTGAACTGAGTGTAAGGTTTTGTGAAAGAAAGATAGAAAGAAAGAAAGGAAAGAAGGAAGGAAGTGAAAAGAGAAAAAGAAAGAAAGAAAGAAAGAAAGAAAGAAAGAAAGAAAGAAAGAAAGAAAGAAAGAAAGAAAGAGAGAAAGAGAGAGAGAGAGAAAGAAAGAAAGAAAGAAAGAAAGAAAGAAAGAAAGAAAGAAAGAAAGAGAAAGAAAGGAAGGAAGGAAGGAAGGAAGAAAGAAAGAAAGAAAGAAAGAAAGAAAGAAAGAAAGAAAGAAAGAAAGAAAGAAAGAAAGAAAGAAAGAAAGAAAGAGAAAGAAAGAAAGAAAGAAAGAAAGGAAGGAAGGAAGGAAGGAAGGAAGGAAGGAAGGAAAGAAGGAAGGAAGTGAAAAGAGAAAAAGAAAGAAAGGAAGGAAGGAAGGAAGGAAGGAAGGAAGGAAGGAAGGAAGGAAGGAAGGAAGTGAAAAGAGAAAAAGAAAGAAAGAAATCTAGCCAGGAAACGACAAGTTAAGTGGGCAGCTTCTGACCAATAAAGTTTACCCTCTTTTGGACAGGAGAAGGGAAAGGAGAGGGAGAGGGAGAGGATAAGCAGACCCTATGAACTGTATTATCATCAAAGGCCACAGAGAGAATATTAGTCAGAAGGCCTTGGAGTGATTTTGTTATATCTTTTTTGTTTTTTTTTTCAATTCATTTATTTATTTTTAGTTTTCAACATTCATTTCCACAAGATTTTGAATTACAAATTTTCTTCCAGTCTTTCCCCTACCCCCACCCCAAGATAGTGAGCCTACTGAATACTCCTTTCCCAAATCTGTTGGTTTTGTTATATCTAGATGATCTTAAAAAAAGAATGGCAAGGGAGGGGAAGAGGAATATGCTGGGGGGGGGGGGTAGGGAGGGGAGGGAAAAGAAGGTTAGGGAAGAGAATAAAGATGCACAAGTCTATACAAATAATGAGGAAAGAGTAGGGAGGAACAGCTGATACCTGAACCTTGCTCTTATCTGAATTGACCAAAGGAGGGAAGAACACACACACACACACACACACACACACACACACACACAGAGTTGGATTCAGAAATATATCTCATTTAACAGGGAAATGGAAGGGAAAGAGAGAAGGGGGAATTAAAGAAAGGGTTAATTACTGGAGAGATTAGTCCAAAGCAAAACAAGCCCTAAGGATGTAAGAAAATAGTTATAGCTCTTTTTGAGGTAGGAAAGTATAGTAATCTAAGGGGTGACCATAAAATGGCTCAACAAGTATAGAAATGTGATATAATATATGTATTTTATATATATATATATATATAACATATAAATGTGAATACTATTGTGGCATGAGAAATGATGAAGAGGGGAGGCTAGGTGGTGCAGTGAATAGAGCACTGGTCCTAGAGTCAGGAAGACCTCAGTTCAAATCTGGCCTCAGACACTTAACACAAAAAAACCAGCCATGTGACCTTGGGCAAGTCACTTAACCCCAATTGCCTTACTCCCCCCCAATAAATAAATAAATTCACAAAAGCAGCTCGGATCTATTGAGGTTTGTACTTATTTTTTGTAACAGGAGATTGCTTATACAATCTCCTAAAATGACACGAGCTAAACAAAATATAGTGAATGTTAATACTTAATAAAAGTTGACTGCATACAGTCTCTGTAATTTGTATTTATTCTGAAAAATGTTTAATGATAAAATCTTTTAAAACAAGGTTGTCTGTGCTTTCCCCCCTGATCTATTGTCAAATCAGCTTTTATTTTTAAATCCTTTGAAACAGTGTCTGCTATGCTGGCCAAAAATATATACCTCCTCTGAGGCATAATTAATTAGTCCAATTTAGAATGTCATATTTAACATTAGAGAATAGGACTTGCTGTAATCTCCCTCCTCCCCAAAAATCATTATGACTTTCAGCTTTTTATTGGCTATATAAAATTAATATTTCTGTTAAAACATCCTTCAAATGATATCTTTGATTTATGCAAATAAAGATAAAAAACCCAAGCTCCCCAGTGCCCCTCCTCCCCCTCAAAAAATCTAACAATAAAAAGAAAGTCTAGGGGAAGCTCTCAAGTCTGCCGTGGCCATAATTCTGACTCACTGTGAGTATCAGCTGGTACTGACAGATGTTGATTCTGAACAATTGCACAAATAGCATGATTTCAGTTCTCTGACATGTAGTTATTTCCTCAGTGATGTCAACACAGGCTGGATGTATCACAGCATGGGTAATACATGTAATCCTGACGCTGTCAAGTTAACAAACATTTAATAAGCGCCTACTGTATTCCAGGCACAGTCCTAAGTGCAGGGGATATAAAACGTAAAAACAGCCTCTACCCTAAGGGGGTTCACAGTCTAATGGGGGAAGCAACATGCAAACAACTGCATAATTCAGGTTGTATACATACATGTATATGTATGTGCATGTATGCGTTGTGTGCAGTACATGTGTATATGCATGTGTGGTGTGTGTATATGTGTGCATTGTATGTATAAGGGCTGTATAGGTGTGTGTGGTATATATGTGTGATGTGGTGTGTGTGTATGCACATGTGTGTGTGGGGGTGTATGTTTTGAGTTTAAATTCTAGATTTGTTAAAGGAAAGCTGTATGGCCAGTCATCAAGGTTTTCAAGTTAGAATTAGAAGTTATCACTGGTCTCTGTACCTAAGCTATGGTTCTATTTACTTACAAGGTAACTTTTCAATGATGGTATTTAAACATATCACCTAGGACAATTTTTTAAGTAAAACACATTTGGAGTCATTTCCTTTGTGATATACCTGAAGGCTCTTCAGGACTCTGAGACCAGAATCCATGCTGAGATAATCTGTCCACTCTTTGATACTGTTCTTGTACTGCTTTCTATTCTATATCCCTTCCTCAGAGACCACTGCAAAACAGAAACTTGGATTTTTTGATATCATGGGTTTTGAATGATCTTTTAAAGAAGTTAGTTCCATACTTTGAGCCACAGAACAGAGCAAGGAAAACCTCAGTATACAATGGCATTGCATGCAGTGTCCTATATAGAATATTCAATAACACTATCTGAATATTTCCTGAAAAGCATAGGCTTGTGACCTTGGACAAATCATTTTATCTTTAATCAGTCAGTTGGTTAGTCAGTCAACAAAGAATTATCAAGCACTGACAATGTTCCAGGCACTATGATTTCTGCCCTAATGTGCACAATGAGGAAGATAAGGTGAATAATATCCTACAAATCTTTGAGAGGAATTTCTTTAAAATCTACATTAATTTACTTTATCCTGTAAAATTCCAAGGAAATGCCTCCATAACTTCAAATATAACATAACCATGCAAATAGCTGACCTTTACAAAGCACTTTAAAGTCATCAAAACATTTTACACACACAATCCCCCTTGAGCTTCTCTACAATCCTGTGACATAGTCTGCATGTTCGTATCCCCATTTTACAGATGAAGAAACTGATATTCAGAGAAGTTAACTGATTTAACCATGGTCATACAGGTTATAAATTAACAGACATAGAGCCTATATAATGTTGCCTTCCAGCATCACAGACACAGATATAAAGCAGGTTAAAAAAAAAAGCATTTGGGAAAAAGCAGGGGGGGAGAAAAAAGAACAAAGTAAAATAGTGCACAGCAGAGAACAAAAGAAAACTCACAAGGAAGCAAAGATGGACAATTCTCAACACAATGAATATTGTTTATCATGTAGGCTTTCTTGAAATGAAAATTTATTGTTACATATTTTGAATCCTCTCATGTTCTATGTTCATGATTATGCTTTTATTTCTTTATTTAAGCTCCAATATTTAAGTTTATGATATCTTTTTTGTTTCTTTTCTCTTTCTCTATTTGTGTTCTGGCATTTAAGTCTAAAATAAAATTTTGGGAAAAAAAAAGCATTTGAGCCAGGAGCTGAGAAACTGTGGATCAGACCACGTGAACTTGAGGGTCCCTATCAGTTCTAACATTCTTCCAGCTGTGTGATATTCAAGAAATAAAATGAGAAAGGTTAACTTTGCCAACTCTGGTGGCATCTCACCAATCTCTTGCCAGAGTGATCCAGCTGAACTACTCATCTTAAGGTACTGTCTGAATCAAAAGAGCCCTGGAGTGATTAACGGTGGAGAAGCTGAAAGAAATCATCTAAAAATCAACCATCAGTACACAATTTCAAAGATCGGCTATGGTTAATTCCCTTAAGAAACACCAATTCCCTTTGTTTTCTCCTGAAGAAATTAGTGAAATGCAACAAGGCACGAAGAGACCAAGTTTCTGCTGCTTTTACTTACAAAAACACAGAGTGGATGATAGAATGGAGGCTTGAGCAGATTATCAGGGGGGGTCAGATTCAAAAGTGATAACTTTCCATAGGACAATGCATTGTCTTCTAAGTGCTCTGGTGGCATCATAGGTATCATCTCCTCCTTTAAAATGACCCAAAAAAAGTGTTTAAGAAAATTGGGGAAAAGATTTATTATTTAATCAATATACTTGGGTCTTAAAACACAGACCCCAATGAATTCCAGCTCAATGGTAAACTTAAACATAAAATAAAGACAATAAAAAAGATGGGAGGAAAATGGAATAACCAGAAAGAAAGTTGTATTATTCTCTATTCAACAGATAGAAAGAATCTTGTTAGGGACAAGACAGATAAGACTGTCAAAACATTGAGGACCCATGATTTCACCAGTGTGGGAACTCCCTTCCCTGATGCAGATTGTGACTCATCTAAAACTTCGAGAACTGCCTGAGAGTTAAAGACTTTAAGTGACCTTTCCATGGTCATTTAGCTAGTAAGTGCTATACGTGGGGATTGAAGCCAAGCTCTTCCTGACTCAAAGTCTCCCATTCTATCCATTTAACTCTGCTGTTTTCTCTGATGTACTTGATTACATTAAAATTTTTTTAAAAGAAAAAGTATTCCAGAGGACATATGATCTCAGCAATGTAGATACAGATTGTACCCATCCATGCTTGCCCATCCTATGTGACTAACCCATCTCCTCCCATAAATTTGACAAAGAGGGTTGCTGCATGATTAGCCATCATACATTTTTCTGATGAACTACATAACTCATTATGGCACATAACAGATTAAAAATTTACTATCTAAAGTATATAATTAACATTTAAAAATTCACAAAGGTAACTTCTGATCCATGACAGAAAAATGATCAAAAGATAGGAACAGATAATTTTCAAAAAAGAAAATATGAATTATTCACAATAATGTGAAAATGCTCAACCTTACTGATATTGAAAGAGCACTCAGAGAATCACCTTGCCCCCATCAAATTAATAACAATAACTAAAGCAGCAAAAGTCAATGCTGGCAGCATTTTGGAGAAACATTGCCAGTAAAATTGTAAATTCTCAGAATCTATATAGCAAGCAATCTGTCAGTATGCAACAAAAGTTTGTTTATATTGCTATTCAATGTTAAATTTATAATAAATTATTAGCAAAAAATTGAATTATAGTTGGCTCTAGAATGACATGTTCAAATTGATGATTAGAGATTTTGACATATTACCATAGCTCCCTGTTTTAGAGGTCGAGCAAGTTTTTGAGATTTATAACTCCATGCACAATGCTGAATACAGTATGGTTTGTACCCCATGATACTGTAAACTTGAGGAACCTGGAAAACAAAGAATAATACATAGAAAATGCAAGATGTAGGTGAACTGGAACATTTATCATTCTTAATTTACTGAATTGTACTAAATTTACTTAAATTTAGTTTACTAAAATCATTAGAAATTTACTTAATTTATTGAAAGTGCTGATGATACTTATGGACAAAGGTCAACTTAAGAGAAATATAATGAATGGTGGTTTAGTGTAACACATCTGGAGATGGAATGATAGTCATTTTATAGCCACTTTATGGTCACATATACTAATTATATTTCATTAAGTTTTCATAAAGGTTCTGTAACTTGCAACTCCACTAACTTCACACATAGATAATGTGCAGTATGACTAAGGAGACCAAATTCCATAAATACCAAAAATTAATTAATCCTATTATTTTATGGTCCAATCACATCTTTTTTTATTAGTCTAGACCTGTGGTTTCATTGGTGTGGAGAAGTGCCTGGTGTGAAAACTCCTCTACTGATACGGACTGGCAAGTCATTTGCCACCTAGAGTCTCAGAGAATTGTGTGGGTCACTGAGAGGTTAAATGACTTGCCCAGAGTCACACAGCAATCTAAGTATCCAAGGCAAGAAGAACTGACTGTGTTTACTGACTCCAAGGCTAGCTACCTCTACAATATGACCCACTGGCTCTTAGTCATACTAAAAGAATATAGGATAGAGAGATAAATCACAGAGAAATAAGTTGGAGGTGTTAGATATAATCCATTTGCTGGCTAAAAAGATTAAATAATTCTTAATTCAAGAATATTTTGTTCTTTTTTTCATAATCAAAACTACTTAAGTAGTTTAAACAACATGTGACCAACCTGCAAGTTAAGAAACTGGTGACATTGTTTGATTTGAACCTCTGTTGATTTAATGGGCACCAATCCAAGTCCATTAGGAGCCTGAAATTTACAAAATCAGTGATACAAATGTAATTTAATCAACACTAAGTAAATATGGAAATATTTCACCAGTCTATTATACTTTTAAACATTAATTTCATAGGATAATAAATGTTCAATGGTTCTTTTGCACACATTTTGTATCATTTTTACTTTTCAGATGAGGATATTAAGAATGAGGTGGAGTAACTCTAACCCAACAAGGCATTCTTGGGTCAGTGCCAATCATTGTGAAAGATGTGATGGCATTTGATAATTTATAGTTACTTATTTTTATTGAGTAGGTTAATCTGAACTTCAATATATCAATAATCTATGAGTTCAATGGTGTTTGTGTATATTTCCTCTCCAATAATACAAGGTGCAACCTCCCTTAGCAGATTGTCAATAAGAGTTACAATGACCAAAAAAAATTCAATAGTAGGAAGACAACCTGGTGAGGAACCTCTGAATTTGTTTAGGCTAGTGCTCAGAAAACAGACCATCAGTGGGCCCCTAAATCAATGTCTCTCCATCTTTGTAGGGCCTGCTTGTGCACAACCAATAGAGCCAAGGACAACCCAGGCCACTTCAATGCCACAAGAAGGCAATGTTGTAGGACTCTGCTGGAAGATTAATTTGCAACGGTATGTTAATCATATTCCAAATATCAAAGGATGAGAAATATAGGTCTATTAGTTTAGTTATACAGCATTTATATCCCCAAAACTTCTGCAAATATACTTTTTACCTACCAGTTCATCAGACTTCTGATCAGAAGAATGTGAAGGAAATTGAAAAGGCAATACTTGCTGTCTTGTCAAATGAAAATGGATGGTAGATTCATCTAGACTTACAGCAAATGGAAAGATGGATTTTGATCCAAACTCTGCCATGGGGAAAAAGAAATCACAGAATCGTAGAGTCAGGAAGCAGCCTTAGAGATGCGTGACCTGAAGTAAATCCTTATCTACCAAATGAAGAAGTTGGATCAGATGATCTCTAAGGTCTTTCCCAGGTTTGTCTTAATGTGAATTTAAATAATCTACTCTAACTTCCTTATTTGACAGATGAAGAAACTGAGGCTCACTGAGTCAAAGTAACTTTTGCTTATTGTCATGAAATGAATTAGTAGCAACAAACTTGGAACTAGAAATGTGGTCTACTAACAGTGCTCTTTCTATTAAGTTTCTTAAAAATATTATATACACATTCATATAAATTTCTCACATCCCATTCCTCCTTCAATGTAGCCCAATGAACTGAGAACTAAAAATGACATCAGAGGCCATCTAGTCAGACTCTCTCATTTTACAGATGAGGAAACTGAGTCAGAGAGGTCAGTAATTTGCACAAGGTCACACAAGCAACAGAGGCAAGATTTAAAAAAATTTTTTTTTTCTTTTTGGAGGGCAATTGGGGTTTTAAGTAACTTGCCCAAGGTTACACGGCTAGTTTGTGTGTGTGTGTGTGTGTGTGTGTGTTAAGTGTCTGAGGCCCCATCTGAACTCAGGTCCTCCTGACTCCTGGGCTGGCACTCTACTCACGTTGCCATCTAGATGCCCCTAGAAGCAAGATTTTTAACACAGGTCTCCCAAATCTGGAAACAGCCTTCTTTCCACCAGATCACATTGCCTCCTGTTCTCTCTAAGCTATTTTGAGAAGAGATACAATAAAAATATTCCTTCCCACCCAGATCACACACATTTCCCCTCACCTACCCCCATTTTGAAATGATAAGCTTTCAAATACTCTTTTCTAAAACTCTCAATTACTCTCAATAGATGCTTTGCAGACAATGTTTACTTTGTCTTTAACAGAGCATGGAGAATATATTAAAGGAGCACTTAAAAATATTTTCTATAGATCTATATTTATAGGCACAGTGCTTCCTTGTTAGCTTTTTTTTATTAGCAATGTCAATATCAGAGTAGAAATAACATAGGAGGCATGGTTTTTAGGACGTCAGATAAAAAGATTATTATAGTAATAATGATGATGATGATACCTGATGTTTAAATAGATTGAGTTTCAAGATTTATAGAGTGTTTATATACATCATTTTATTTGATCTCCCAAGCTTGTGATGTAGTTACTACTATGTTATATTGTGAGCCATAAAGGAGACCCAGTGGGTAGAGCATTGGGTCTGGCATTAGGATAACCTGAGTTCAAATTTAGCCTCAGATACTTACTAGTTGTGTGATCCTGAGCAAGTCACTTAACTGGTCCTCTTCAACTATGAAATGAAGATCATAACAGCACCTACCTTATAGGTGTTGGAAGGATCAAATGAGACAATATCTGTAAAGTGCTTAGCACATTGCCTGGCATGTAGAGGGACTTAATAAATGCTTGCTGCCTTCCCCAGGGTCCCATAGCTAATACTGTCTAAGGAGAGACTCAAACTCACACCTCTGGATTTCATAGTCACCACTTTGTCTATTACACCAAATTGCCTTCATTTCCTGCCTCTGACATTCCATGAAGTAGAAGTTATGCATAGAAGGTAGTACCTTTGTCATGCCCAGCTGTAACTAGATATGGCTATACTTTGTATGATTTATAATATTTTTAATATGGATGTCGTAAGCATAAAGGACCTTCATTCCTAGAGGATGTGATAGAGGCCTATTGTATTCACATAAATGGAGTTTTAGACAAACCTGCTTTTTTTTCTTCTTCAAATTTTCTTAATATCATTTGTTTATCTATTTTATGAAGATCATTTAATATTTTATGTAATCTTTCCCGAATCAGGAGCTAGAATAATAAAAAAAATTTCAAATGAATAATTTGGACATGTCAAATTTGGCATTCAATTTAAACATTATAATTTAGACACTCTCCAACTTAAGACTTGGACTATAAATTAAAAGAAGAATTAAGGTGGTTATTAATTATCATTGCTTCATAAAGGTTTGGAGATAAGCCAATGGTGTGACACAGCAGGGAAAAAATCTAAAGCAACTGTCTTTAGAAAACCATTGTGTCAGGGGTGGCCAGGTGGCTCAGTGAGTAAGAGTGCTGGCCCCGGCGTCAGGAGACCCAGGATTGGTTCTGGCCTCAGATACTTGGCACCCACACAAAAATAACTGGCTATGTAATCTTGAGCAAGTTACTTAAACCCAATTGGTTTAAAAAAAAAAAAAGCATCGTGTCCATGCCACAAGAGGTACCATAGTACCGTGACCAAGTCCAAGCACATCTGAAGTACTATACTTAGTTCTGGGCACTCTATTTTGGGAAAAATAACAACAGGCTGGAAAGTGTCCACAAAATTAAGAGAATGATGAACCTTGAGATTGTAAAAATATTGGTAGGACTAGTAAAAAGGGAAAAAAGGTAATGTTTAGACTTTTGGAAGGAAGGGAGGTGAAACTCAATAAATGTCTTCAGACACCTGAAGGACTATCATGCAGAAAAGAGACTTGTTCTTTTTGGTTCTAGAGGGAAGAACCAAGGGCAAAATGTGGAAGTTGTAGGTAGAGAGTCAGATTTAGACTTGATATAAAAAGTTCCTAAAAATTAGAGTTATTTAAAAGTGGAATGGACTGCCTTGAAAAGCAGAAGGTATCCCTTACTAGAGGTCTTCAAGTAAAGTCCATTTACTTGGGAAAGGAATCCTTTACAGGTCTTAGTTGGGAAGACCTTTGTGGCCCATTTCAATTCTGATATTCTCATTTTGTGAATATGTGCTTCATTCTCAAAGTTTTTTTGTTTGAAGACAGAAGTATTGAAGCAGAATTGAATCCTACCTTATCCCACTCCACTTTAAGCACCTAAGTCATATTTCATTGTGATATGGAGGTGACTGAGTTTTCTAACCCTATGCAAGCAAAATCTAAGAGAAAGGTGGCAAACATGATTGCAACCCACAATATACTCCTAAACAACCTAAACCACATTAAAATGTAATTGAGAAATTCCTATCAAAATAAAATTTTAAAACTATAATACAATATAAATAATGCTAATTTGTGGTTTTCTAAGTCAATATGTGGCCACAGGTATCCATTTGTATTTGAATTTAATAACACTGATATAAGAAACAGCCTAGTTATGTTTATTGAGGCCCATCACTGGCGTGGTTTTAAGGCTCTCAAAATTTTTTTTTTTACTATAACAACTCTTAATGATCACCTCCCAAATCATAAAGGGGTGGTGATCTATGTCCATGGAAGACTCCGTAATGATAATATCACAGTTCATAGAACAACAAATAGAATTTTTGAGAGTTGGATGAAACCATGAGTCAAATAATGACATACTTTCAAATGGACTTATGTTTATATACAGTAGTCTTTTTGGTCACATGACCAATAAAACCAAAAACACTCTTGTTTTCAAACTGTAGGAATGCTGTTATTGATTATGATATTTATTTATTTAGTATGTATAGTTCTTACATAATGGGAAGCACTACTATACTATCTTTATTACTTACAATAAAAACACGAAGGAGAATAATTAGAAATATAAACAAAACTAGTTAAAAGAAACAGGCTGGGGTGGCTAGGTGGTGCAGTGAGTAAAGCATTGGCCCTGGAGTCAGGAAGACCCAAGTTCAGTTCCTGCCTCAGACACTTAACACACACAAAAAACTAGCTGTGTAACCTTGGGCAAGTTACTTAACCCCAATTGCCCTACAAAAAAAGGCAAAAAAATAAAAATAAAATAACAGGATTTTAGGCACTTAGAATGAGTAACTATCATCGAAAATTGAAATTAGCTTCTCCTTTTAGGTCCATATAAAGAGTTCTCTGACAAAAGTCATCTACAACCTTCTAACCATCTAAACTTCTCCTTCTCATATTCTCTTCTAAACTCTCCAAGAAAATAACCTCTTCAAAGTTATTATTGATTTCTTAGTTGCTAATCTAATGACCTTTTCTCAATCCTCATTTTTCTTGACCTCTCTGCACCTTCTCTTCCTTCAGATTTTTTCCTCTCTGGGTGTTTGTGACATTGCCATCTCTTGATTCTCCTCCCACTTAATGATTATTCCTTTTCTTGCATGCCCCCTAATTATGGGTATCTCCTAAAGCTCTGACTTACACTCTCTTCTCTTTTCTCTTTATACTGTATTGCTTAGTGATCTCATTAGTTCCCATGGGGTTCAATTATCATCTACATATATATAGGTGATTGCTAGCTCTATATATCCCTCATTTCTAACTCCTTATTGAGCAAAAACAAGGTATTATAGGCATCTCAAAACCTTTTCTTTCCTGGACATCCTGATTACTGTTGAATGCCACCCACAATGTGGTCTAGAATATTAATTACAAAAAAAAACTTTAATGAGGCTCTAACAAATGAAATTTGATGCAATGCCATAATGTAGAGGGTCTTGAATACAAAGTTGAGTAATCTGAATTTTAGTAGGGAATAAGAAACCACCAAAAGTTTTTGAGCAGAAGAGTAACTTGATAAAGTATGCTTTTCCAGAAAATGAATCCGACCATGAAAAGAACTAGAGCAGGACAGAAAGGCATACTCTAATGCCAAGTCCATTAGAAATCTGTACAGGTAGACTGAGAGAACAATCTAGACTCTCTCCTTCAGAATTGTTTTCTCTAGAAATAACCCCCCAAAAACGTATCAGACCAGTAGTACCATTTCTCAATGTTGATAACTAAAAAATTCCTATTCTGGCATGTTAGCTACAGATCTTACCTTTCGTGCTGCTTGTTGGAATCTTTTTTGCGTCATATATTTCTTCAGCCAAGGATTATTAACAAGAGTATCAAATTTAGGAGAAAATTCTGGGGTTTTCTGTAGAGAGAAAAGTTCTGAAAATGATTATTTCTCACATTGCAAGCTAGATTAATATTAATTGATCCATTCATTAATCTATCTTATCCAAAGCATTGATTAAGCATCAATGATATGTATAGCATTAGGAAGAAATCAATCAGACTGGAGGAGACAAAAAAAGGAAGACAATTTCTGGTCTTAAGGACCTTGTAATTTTACATGCGTGTGTATATGTGTGTAAATGTATATATGTGTGTGTTATGTAACTGAGAAATAATTACAAACTACAACAGAGCAGAAAGTGAGCACAAGGGTTACAATGGTCAGAGAAGGGACCCAAATCTTTCTATTAGAATTCTCAAATGTTTTCTTTACAAAATAAATTTCATACAAAAGTTCAGTGATATGAGATGAAAAAAAATGTATTGAGATTAGTCAGAGAAGACTTTTTGGAGCAGGTAAACTTTGAATTAGGTCCTGAGAAAAAGTAACAGACATAGGTTAGCAGAAAAAGGAGATGTTCTTGAAATGACAAATGGCAAAAATACAGTAAGACATATTATGGATATTCAGATTGCCTTGACCTAAAAATGAGTCATCCTTGACTGGTCCTTATTTCCATTCTCCTCATACCCTACCTCCATTAAAAGCCAATTATTTGCTATGTTTTATTCTGGCTCAACATTAGCTCACATACATTCCTTTCTCCCCATTCATATCTTCCATCCTATTTCAAGTGCTCATTGCCTTTAGCATGTACAATTGTGACTGTTTTCTAAATGGCCTTCCTGCCCCACTCCCCTGCTTTTTCCAAAATACCTCCACACACACAGTCTCCAAAAATATTTTTCCTATACCAAAGATTTGATCATGTCTCTACCTTACTCAAGAATCTTCAGTGACTCTCTATTGTCTCTAGGATAAAATACATTCTTTAACTTGAAGTTTAAAGCCATTCAAAGTCTGACTCCAACCTATCTTTCCACATACTTCAACTCAATGCCCTTCATGCACTCTCTCGCTAACTAATCTGCTTGCTGTTCTTTCATGTCTGGAATTTACTGCTACCACAGTAAATTATCCTCATCCTCTTAGAATCCTTTAATCCCCACAAGGCTAAATTCAGGTGTCATGAACTATGGGATGCCTTTCATGATTCCCTAATTGATAGTAATTTCTTTCTTCTCAAATCATCTTATGTTTACTTATCTGCTTAAATGTCGTATCCATCCAAATGCTAAACTGAATTATTTTTGACTTTGCATCTCTGGTGCCCAGCATGGTGTCTTGTACATAGTACGTGCTTAATAAAAGCAAATTAAATTTAACTGAATTGGTGAAAGAAATTGATATCATATCTAATACAAAGCCATTGCAAGCTCCTAAGCTTGAGAATGGCAAAAGGGAAATGATGAGAAATGCATTCTGGTATCAGTGCACAAAGGTAATCTAGAGACAAGAAGGTCAGTAACACTGTTGTAATTTAGGTATTTGTTAAGGAAGGCTAAGATTGTGATGGCAGCTTTGGAAGCTGAAAAGAAAGAGTAAGTCTGACTGGCCTTGGGGAATAAGAACTGGCAGAGCTTTGTGCTGACCAGATGTGAGGAAAAAGGAGAAAAGGAACTCAAAATAATTCAAAGGGTGAAAAACGCAGAGAGCCATAAGAGTAAGTAAGGGTGAAACAAAACTTGAGGACTACAAAAGAGCTCCATTTTCAACATGGTAAATGGCACGTAACCAGACACTTCTGGGTGTGGATGTTTGGTAGAGAATTCATGACATCTCACTGGGAAGAGGAGGAGAGGGTCAGAGCTAGAACCTGACACGTATGCACATATGCATAAAGTCTACAGATGAGAACATTTCATGTTTGTATGGAATTTTTATGTTTCAAAGTACCTTCCTATACATGATCTCTCACTAGAATCTTGCTCTGTGGAACTGTTAGGGCAGAGGGGATCAGGGACATGTCAGGGCTTATGGGATAACGCTCTTTTGTCAGTCCTTACTCTTCTTGATTGTTGTGTACCATCTGAAACTGGTGATGAGCACCCTCCTTCCTCCTGGGTATTCTCTTCTTTCTGACTTTCCATGACACCATTCTTTCTTGGCTCTCCTCCTACTTGTCTGACCAGTCTTTCTTGGTCTCCTTTGTTGCACCATCATCTATAAAATACCCCTTACTTATAGGTAGACTTCAAGGATCTGTTCTGGGCTATCTTCTCTTCTCCCTTCCCTTCCTTTTCCTACCCTTTCCTATTTAATCTCTCTCTAGAGAACTCATTGGCTATCATGAGTTTAATTATTAGCACCATGTGAATCCCAGATCCATATTTCCAGCTCTAGTCCCTCTATTGAGTTGTATTCCCCCAGCATCAGTTGCCCACTAGACATTTTCAGATAGGATGTCCTTTAAATGCCTCCCACAGATGTTCAGTCCAGTTTAACTTAATATGCTTCCCCTTAAACTCACCCCCTTTCCTCCCTTTCTCTGCTAAGGGCATCGCCATTCTTTCGTTTATCCAGCTTTGCAACATCAACTGCTCATTCTCACTGCATCCATCCAGATTCACTAGTCAGATTTTGTCATTTCTACTTCTACATATCTTGCCACCATTTCCCTTCTGCCCTTTAGACCTTCTCAGTACAGGTCCTTATCACCTCCTGCTAGTCAGCCTGCTGCAATAGCCTTCTAAGTGCTCACCGTCCCTCAAGACTCTTTCTATTCCAATCTATCCTCTCTACACAGATGCCAAAGTAATTTTCCTAAAGCATAAATCTGGCCACTATCATTTCCTTATTCAATAAACTCTAGTGGTCCTTTCTTAATGCTAGAATCAAATATAAACTCCTCTGGTTGGCATTTAAAGTCTTTCACAATCTGCTATATTAAACCTCATTTTCTACACACACACACACACACACACACACACACACACACACTGTGGTCTAGACAACTTGGGCTTCTTGATATCCCTAATACATGACACTCAATCTCTTTTTGTGTTTGTATACTGGCTAGCCCCCATGCCTGGAATAAATTCTCTTCTCATTTCTGTCTTTTAAAATAACTTCCTTCAGCAATCAGCTCAAAGAACCACTTTCTAGAAGAAGCTTTTCCTAATTCCCCCAGCTGCTATTGACTTCCCCTCCAAGTCACCTTCTATCATTCATATATATTCATATATGTATATATGAATGCATGAATGTATATATACATATATGTAGATGTGTATATATTTGTGTATATATGTACAGGTTTTGTGTGTATGTGTATATACACATGTGTATATTTTGGTATGTGTATATATACACATATATTTGTGTGTATGTATATATACATATATATGTGTGTACATGTATACATATTTGGGCATGTATATATTTGGGGTATATGTATATATTTGTGTGTGTATGTATTTGTGTGTGATATTATACATATATTTGTGTGTGGTGTGTGTATATTTATGTGCAAGTATATACATACACATTATATATGTGTTTGTATACACATATATATGCACATGTTGTCTCTTTTGATAGAACGTAACAAGCTCCTGAATGTGGAGCTTAGTTTAGTTCCGTTATCACCTCCCCAGCACCTAGCTCGGTGCCTGGTACATGGCAGGTACTTAGCAAATCCTTGTTGATTGATTGAATAAAAATGAAAGGGTATTAACACAATATTGAACCAAATGTCTCCTAAAAAAAGGAGTCAGTAAAAGAGTTTTATGTTATACAGAAACACGTAAATGTACAACCACAACATGTCAAAGAGGTGAAAGAGAAATACCTCTTCTAATTGTCGATAGACTCGTGTATTAATGACTTCTGAGTTGAGGCGTTGAAATTCCTTTTCCAAAACTGGGTCTCCTCTTGCTACCTTTAAAAAAATAATATTACAGTTCCATACAGAGTAGATAAATTACTGATTCTGCTTAAAATGAATAAAAACAGGAAGGGGAAATCAAACCCCCTCAAGGAGTTCCTAGTGGGAGTAGTGAAAAGGGATGGTAGATCCACATGGCCACTCTAATTTGAAACACTTAATAAAGGAACTTAAATTGTGGTATAATTAAATTGATAGGATCTCAGATAGTATCTTACTTTTGAATAAAGCATGCTGTCTAGGAAAAATCTTGCTGAGCTATTTGAAAGTCGTAGCAAGAATTTCAGGAAACCTAGGAACCATTGTTTCTATTTCAAGAAACCCACAACAGCCATTCTGGGGACCATAGGGAGTCAAATGATATTCCATCAATGATTTGGAATGCTGACTAGAACTGATTCAACTAAATGAGGCATCATGATGTAAACATGGATATTAACTTTTTGTACCTCTTTGAATTATTCCTGTCCTTTTCTGGAAGTTGTAACTGACAATATCCATTTGAATTAGGAAGGCATCGCCCTTACAAGTTCATGCATATTTTATCTTTTGCTTATTTTTGTCCAGGAGTGGGGAATCTATGACCTCGAGGTCATATGTGGCCCTCTAGGTCCTCAAATGTAGCCCTTTGACGGAATCCAAACTTCATAAAACAAATCCTCTTAATAAAAGGATTGGTTCTGTAAAACTTGGACTCAGTCAAAAGGCTGCCCCCAAGGATCTAGAAGGCCACATGTGGGCTCGAGGCCATAGGTTTCCCTCCTCTGTATCTTGTCCTTTCTTTTCTCACTGAATACTAGACCCTGCCTCCTTACTGTGGAGAGTTTTCCCCTATTCATCCATATGCCAGACAGGCATTTCAACTTAATATGTTCAAAAAAAAATTCATCATTCCCCAATTTTCTTCCTAACTTCCTTGCTTCTTCTAAGGCCTCCACCATCCTCCCAATCACTCAGGTTTGCACCTGTACTTTTCCCTTGTCTTCACTCCTCATATTTAATCCATTGCAAAGTCTGGCAAATTCTATATCCACAAGATATCTAATATTCATCCCCTTCTCTTCACTCACACAACCACCTGCCATAATTTCTCACCTGGATTACTATACTAGTTTCTTTCTTGGATCACCTGCCTCTCCAAGGGTGGGGAACCTGCCATCTCAAGGTCACATGTGGACTTCTAGTCCTTGGGTGTGGCCTTTTGACTGAGTCCAAGTTTTACAGAACAAATTCTTTTATTAAGGGGATTTGTTCTGTGAAGTTTGGATTCAGTCAAAAGGCTGCACTTGAGGACCTAGAGGGCCACATGTGGCCTTGAGACGGCAGGTTCCCCACCCCTGCTAGCCTCTCTTCTCTTCCATCCATTATCCACCACACAGGTGCCAAAATAATCCTCCTTTAAGCATATTGTTAGGAGAAAAGTTTTGGTTTGTCATCCAGGGACAGGATTTACTCTGTTTTTCTAATTGTCCTTTTCAACCACACTGAAGAACTAGAAAGTGGTATCACCCCAGACTGTATTGCAAGGCAGACTTCAGAAGGCAGCACTTGGAAACTCTGGATTTGAAACAAAAAATTCTAATTTCTCAGATTAACATTTTTTTTGGTAGATAAGAGATTCTTCTTTAAGGGGACTAGAATAAAAAGAAGGGGATATTGACGTATTTTAGTTAATAAATTCTTAACACATTACTAAGCACTTTAGAATTCAACATAAATACAATAATGTTTATTAGCTAATTTTTTTTTTGCATTTTGGAGGGCAATTGGGGTTAAGTGACTTGCCCAAGGCCACATTGCTAGTTTTTTGTGTTAAGTGTCTGGGGTCGGATTTGAACTCAGGTCCTCCTGACTCCAGGGCCAGTGCTCTACTCACTGCGCCACCTAGCCACCCCTATTAGCTAAATCTTGATGGCAACAGCTTAGATGTTATAACAAAAATAGAGGACAAACTTAGCAGAGCAAACTGTTTCCTTTTCATCATCTTCAGTTACATGCCTGATAATACGTCAACTCCTAGGACTTCCTTCCCAGGGATGAGGGACAGAGTTTAGTTATAGAAGATCAGATGGGCAGCTCTTGGGCCAAATCTGCAAGACACATTTTCACTACTTATATTCCTCTCAGCTTTACCCTGCCCTGTGTTTAGGGTAATACAGGATCCAATCACAGACCATGCAGGACATCCAGAAGAATACTGACATGCCACAAGTTCTTGGCCACGAGTTATCCTTTCCACATCGTGACTTTCCCCATTGTGGTTTTGATATATCGTGGGTTAACATAAGAAATTAAATGGAAATGTTTTGGGAGTTTTGTGGAAGCAGCAGATGATACACAAAGGCCAACAGGTGATACAAAAAGTTTAGAAACTCAAAAATGCATTAAATATATGTGTAGTATTATATATTATCAACCCCAATTTTCAGTAAAGTTTCTGTGAACACCCCACAAAAGACAAAAAAAATTCAAACTTCTTATCTGGTATGAAGGCAGGGTCAAAAAAATTTACATGGATTTTCTAGATCACAGGGGCACTGTGCCCCTAAGCCCTGTGATGTGGAAGGGATATGGTGATGCCATGACATGCAATTGAACTGTATTTGAATGAGGGACAGCCATGCAAAGTCACCAGGCTCACTTTCTCCTCCAGAGCCATCTGGGATATTCATCAGGATGACTGGAGATGGCCCCACCTTATGGAAGGGTCAACTGTATTTCTGAAGGAGGTAAAGGGAAACATCTAATAATTACAGCCAAGCCTCAAATGGCTTTTATTTGAGGCTTACTTGTGCATCATTCCCTCAGCTTCCCACATGCTGCACAATGAACACCACACATTCTGACAAGAGGACTTAGAGCACTGCAAAGTTAGGGGAAATGTGTGCTCTTTCCCTATACCAGATGTGGGTGGAAGCCTTTATCTCATCTCCAGGGTGCAGTACCAGCTGGTTTACCTTGCCTATAAAATTGATGCTAACAATATGTCAGAGAAGAGTTAGTAATTATGATATTACTGTAGGGAATGTTTGAAATTTTATTTTCAAAATAATACTCAGAGAATGTAAAAACTGAAACTTTAAAAAAAAACTTGTGGGTGAATCCAACATGAATGAATTCTTTCTTCACTTAGAGAAAGACTTTGAAATTCAGGCAAGTATATGGTATGTTTTTATACCTTTGAATAAAAAGGAGGGAGGACAAAAAAATCTATTGGTTCACATGACATGGACCTCAAATCTAGTTAAGAAGTAAACTTTTGAATAAAACACATATATCTGACAAATGTACTCATCTTCTTTAATGCCTATTTTTCATATTAAATTACCAGAAATTCTGACCTGATAGTGGTCCCAAAATCTTTTCACTTCTTCCTGATGTTCTTTTTTATATCTCTGAGTGATGCGCTCTCTCCCAAGGCGCACCTGCCTGTAATGAGGTGCAAAAGATTCTGTCCTTAAAAGGAAGTTCCTAAACACCATTAATTGAAAGATAGTCACATTTTAAATTTAAAACTTCATATCTATAATCCCCAGCTAGAGAAATTATATAGGAGAGACTCCCCAATAAATACAGAACTTGGGGAGATTTCATCAGTCACAGAAGTGAATACACTAAAAGGTAAGACAGACTGAGGGGAACAGCAGGCTTGTCTTGCCTAAAAAAGAGCCATCTGTGGCTGATAGCTCTTCAATAACTGTCTTCTGTTATCTCACAGGTTCCTGCTTAAGACACCAGGGGTTCTGTAGAAAAGAACAAGGCAACAAAAGCTTAAACTGAAGTGATTTTTGGTTCAGGATGAAGGTTTTTTTCCTGACTGTGATGGATATAACTAGTGCAATTGATTAGAGAGAGACAGTGTCCAAGTAGGAAGAATCCCAGCCTGAGAGTCGGGAGCCCTGGGGACCAGTCCTGTCTTTGGCAATAACTAGTTATGGTGAATTAGCTCTGGGCAAGCAACTTAACCTCTCTGGACCTCAGCTGCCCTGTCCATGTGATTAGGGGGTTCAACTAAATCTGGGGTGGGGAACCTGTGGTTTAGAGGCCACATGTGGCCTTCTAGGTCCTTGGATGTGGCCTTTTGACTGAGTCCAAGTTTTACAGAACAAATTCTTTTATTAAGGGGATTTGTTCTGTGAAGTCTGGATTCAGTCAAAGGGCTGCATTTTGGGACCTAGAGGACCTAGAGTGACCTCAAGGCTGCAGGTTCCCCATCCCTCAACTAGATGATGTATACTTCTACAATTGGTTCTTATCTGCCTGGGATATTAGAAAGCAAAGGAATACTCAAAGGAATACTCAAATACTGAGGGGCATTTCTTGTATGGTGACTGCCTATTTAATTCTATTAAAGAGTTTCAAAAAAAAAAACAAAAAACACACACAAAAAGTTTCTAATGTTACTCTTTAGCTTCATAATTATAGCTTTTATTATTAAAATAATAACATTTATACAGCATTTACTATGTGCCAGGTACTGTGCTAAAAACACTTTGCAATTATTATCTCGTTTGGTTCTCATAATTATCCTGGGAAGTAGGTGCTGTTTTTATCCCCATTTTACAGATGAGGAAACTTGAGACAAACAGTGGTTAAGTGACTTGCCCAGGGTCACACAGCTATAAGTGTCTGAGGCTGGATTTGAGCTCAGATCTTCCTGGGTCCAGGTCAAACTGGTTTCTAACCACTGCCCTACCTAGTCATAATATACCCAAACCCCCCTCCCCTAGACATGTACTTGCACTAATCCAGTAAAAGTAGGCTTTTCATACAAATTTTGCCACTGCCGACAAAGTATAACTTGGAAGTAACGCCTAAATCAAATTGAAGGAGCTGCACATAGCTCACACATTTCTAAAGAGGCCCTGGCCTCAAATCCCTAGGCACTCTAAGATAAGGTAGCAGGCAACCAGGGTATAGTGTGGGCCAGGGACATAATACCTTTGGGGCATGTGTGAATGAGGACCTAGTTCACGTAGAGAGAGGGTTAGTGAGGTAATGCCAGCTGCAGTAGCTCTGGACCCCAATGTGGTCATGTTCAGGCCAGCTGCCTTACATCTCCCAACCAAGTTATGCTACCATTTTGTTCATATTTCTCATACAACTCAATTTGGCATACATTGATTTATTCTGAATGAACTAAGTACTCTGAAGTCAAAGGGTAAAAAAATGGGGAGAGATATGGAACAGAATAATTAAATTTATGCTGAGAAATAAAATAGGGCAACCCTCATTGCATCTTATTGTGATTCAGATATACATGTGATCACCTAAAAATGATCATGAAGTGATCAAAACATATGATTAACATTTACCACTTAAGATGGTTTTCTGCTTCTTCAACAGCATCCCATCTGACTTTCTGTAAAAACAGAGCTTCTTTCATTGATCTTGTTTTGGATAATTCATCCCCATGGTGCAAAACTGCAGATGGTATCAAACAATTATTATGCCAGTAATCAAATGAGAATTATTTGCAAAAGGGAAACACATGTTCATGGCAAAAAGAAAACTGCTACCGTGTTTCCCCGATAATAAGACACTGTCTTATAAATTTTTTTGGACAGAAAAACACCAGAGGGCTTATTTTCAGGGGAGGGCTTATTTTAATGAACATTGACAGCAATTTTAATAAACAGGTAAATGTGAACAAAAAAATGTACCTTTATTCAATAATGAATTCAATAAAGAACAGGATGACACGCTCACTGCTACAGCTCTGATTGGATGCAGCTCGGAGCACTGCGTGCGTTTCACCCGGGGGGGGATGGTGCATACAGAGGGTACCGTAATGTAGCGTGTAGTGCAGGGGATCACCTTCACTACAGTAGCAATCTCAATAGGGCTTATTTTCGGGGGAGGGCTTATTTTAGAGGAATCTTACACAGTAAGGGGAGGGCTTATTTTTGGGATAGGTCTTATTATCGGGGAAACATGGTAACAACCAAGTTTGTTTGCATACATCATGGGTGGGATAAGTAGTCATTCGTTCACCTTTCTCAGAGAGATTAAATTCTGTGAGAATAACTGAGTTACCTTCTCTTAATTCCTTAATCTTCAATTTTCCTGCTTCCTGGTTTAAAACGCTTGCCACAGCAAAAGGATTGGATAAATTTACTGGAAACCTCAAGTCTTTGTATTCAATTTCCTATAAGACAAAGTAAATGGTAAAAAAAAATTTAACTTACTTATATTATCCCTTTTGATAATTAAAAAGGGCATTTTGGAGTAACTGCTATTTTACCTTAATTTCTGGAGATTTGACTTTTTCAGGTGGTTTTTCCTTAGCTATAATTATGTATGTCTTTTCAGGAGGAACTTGAATTTTCTTGGAGAGGTCATTTAATTTCTGAAAATCTTCTAGCCTGTGATTCAGAAAATAGATAGTACGTTACTAAAAAAAAAATCCAAGAGTGCTTCTTCCTGATGACCTTCCAGACCTAGTACAATACTAATTCCTACAACTAAACTGAAAAAAAAACCATTAAGAAAACATTTCAGTCTATTTGCCACTTACTAAAATCAACACTTTCCATTCTATCTATATACATCAAAAAATTGTTTTCATATCCTTAAAGAAAAAAAAAGTAAACAAAATAAAGCAATTTGCTAGGAAATAGTTTACATAATAAATGTCTAAACTGATGTTTTGAAAGTTAAAGAGATTACATTTTTATCTTAAGAGCTTGTATTCATTCATTTCACCAGTACATAGAAATCACTGCCCACCACACTGCTGAGAGGGAATCTTATGAAAGAGATATATTATGAATACTGAACAATAATCTGTAATTGCAAAACCTCTAAGGACCCTTGTTGAGAGAACCATTGGGCCTTGTTTATTCTGGGGTGTGGAGGGAACAGATTCTATTCAGAAATGTCAATCAGTACAAAAGTGTGCAAATATCTTTCACAGGGTCAAAACTCTTCTAGTAAATCCTACAAAGAAGTTGTTTCACTGATATTGGAATTGGTTTTCACTGATTTGGGGGAAAATTATGGAGCTCTAAGTATAAATCATGCACTGGTATGTCACTGATGCATTTCACTGATGCAAGGGGAACATGGTAGGGCCATGGGATGGCAGCAGTCTGTTCTTCCTTGGAACAAGGGCATCCCAAAACTTTATTTATTTTTGTATCCTAGAGCTTCTTCAAAGGAGGAAATGCAGTAAAGCAAGAAGCATAAAATCACATGTTACTAACATTAGAAAAGAAGTAAAAGGTCATCTTATCCATCACTCTCATTTTAAAGATGAAAAAAATTAAGCCATGAAAAAAAAAGTCACCACAGAGGGGCAGCTAGGTGGCTCAGTGAATAGAGAACCGGCCCTAGAGTCAGGAGGACCTGAGTTCAAATCCGACCTCAGACACTTAACACAAAAACTAGCCGTGTGACCCTGGGAAAGTCACTTAACCCCAAATGCCCTCCAAAAAATCTTCCATAGAAGACATACACAATAAGTTAGAGACTCTATTCTTGGTCTTTTAGAATCTTCAGGTTGCCTATATATTTGCTTCTTCCCCACTACAGGATCAGCCCACCTTATTTTCCGTTTATTTGTAAACTCTATAGCTTTTATACTATTCCTTACATATAAATCATTGCTGGTAGCCAATTTTAAAAAAATATCATTTTAAGAAACAACATCAATTCTATCTGGGGGAGTTGAGGAAGGTATGGTAGACTAGGTAGTAGCGAACTGGGCCTTGAATGAGTAAAGGCAGCCTGTTCTCAGCAAGTTGAATAGTATGCACAAAAGTACCCAGGCAAGAAAGGATGTGTTTTTACCCAGTGAGTAATCTAGTTTGGCTTGACTTTAGAAAAAAGTGTAACATGAAAGAAGTCTAGAAAGGTGGGAAAGAGTCAAATTACAGAGGGCTTTGAATGCCAGAATATTTTATTTGAGACTCTTGTGTGGAAGCTGTGATCAGATCTGTGCCTTCCAAAGACTGTGATGACTGGCAGGGTGGACAGATTAGAAAGGGGAGAGGCTGGAATGTGGTTCAGGGCAGATGAAAACTAATGAGGGACTAAAATGGGTGGTAGCTACAGTAGTAGAAAGGAGGAAATGTATGCAAATGATATTATGGTCCAATTAATAGGACTAAGTTGGAAGGGGACAGGGAAAAGTCATGGATAATTGGAAAAATGTTTGTATAAAGTCTGCTTTAGCCAAGTAACTGTTATCTATGCTCAAAATGAAGACTTGTCTCATAGTTAGGATAATATGTAAGGGGGTTTTAAGAGAACCTGTCTACAAATTATCAGAGAAGAAAATGAAAAAAATAGAAGAAAGGTTTAAACATAAAAACAAAGAAGAAAAGTTTCTAAAAAGGTAGCAGGGAATATAGGCCTGTGTAATACAAAACATTTTGGATTTTTTCCCCAAAGAGGAGAGACCTTGACTGTCTGAGGAGGGAAAAAGCTGTCTGTCTTTCAAGGAATGTAGCTATGGATCTGTAGCGCATATCAAATAAGAAATAATTTGTTACAGGTCAAATGAAAGAAACAAGTAGTGTCAGCTTGTGACTCCTTGTTGAGAGGTACAGTGGCAATGATTTGTGGACCTAATAATAATGAGAAATCTACAGACTTGCCCGGGTATGTATTCAATATATTTTGGAGACTCTCCCAAGAATTGTCAGACCTGATGATTACTACATATTACCAGTAACTCATATGAGCACAAATGATATCGGCAAAAAGTTGAGAGAAGTGAACAAGAATCTAATGAGCAGTACTTGCCATATATGCCAGGCACTGTGCGAAGTTCTGGGGATACAAAAAATGGCCAAAAAAAAAAAAACCAAAACCAAAACCCAGTCTTTTCACCTCAAGGAGTTCAAAATCTAATGGGGGTAAGACTAAAATACAAACAACTATGCAAAAATGAGCTCTACATAGAATGAATTACAGTCAATTTCAGAGGAAAGACAATAGCATAAATGGAGACCAGGAAAGTCTTCTTGTAAAAGAGATATTAGCTGAGACTTGAAGGAAACCATAAAGTGAAGATGAAGTGGGAAAGTATTCTGGGCATGGGTGAACCAATAGAAAGGCATGGAGTGAGAAGGTGGAGCATCTTGTATGAGAATATCAAGGAGAGTAGTGTCACTGGATTGTAAAGTACATGAAGGGGAGTAAATTCTAAGAAGTAAAGTGTAGGAAAGGGTTATGTTATTAAGGACTTTAAAAGCCAAGTGAGACTTTTTATTTGATGTTAAAATAATCTTGAAAGCATTACTAAGGATTTTTAAGGGTGGAGATTTTTTAAAAAACCCAACAACCCAGAAACTGGAGATTTTAGGAATAAAGACGGCATTTTCATCATGCTTTTAAGAAAAGGCAAGATGGGGGAGAAGGGCGGGGGGCAGAGTCAAGATAGTGGAGTAGAAACAGGACTTCTATGGGGCTCAGGCTTCCACCTCCCCCAATCCATGTAAAAGGGGACTCTGAACAAACTTTGGGGCTACAGAACCCACAAAATGACACAGAGAAGCTAACCTCCTGCTAAGGACAGCATGACAGGCCAGCAGGAATTGGCCGGCACAGCGCTATGGGAGCCCACCCCAGCCACTCAAGAGCCTGAGGTTTTAGCCCAAGGGCAGGTCTGACCAACCACTGGCTGAAGGGACTTCAGATCACCAGCAGCTGTGGCCATTTACAGAATTTTCAACACATAGATGCTAAGGACAAAGTGAGAGGTCAGTGCAGTGTGGACTTTGGGATCCAGTAGTTGGGAGTGTGGTTGGCCTTTGCCCCCGAGGTGAGAAGCCTCTGAAGCTGCCCCCACGTGGCAGCTTTAGCTCCTGGCCTGCAGAGTGTAGGGGGACCAAGCAACCAGTCTGAGGGGTAATCACTCTTGCTTTAACCTGCCTGGATCTGGATTGCAATCCAGGGTGGAGGTTCTGGGGTGTGCGACCAGCTTGCCAGAGCATGTGGAAGCTTCAGAGAGGGCATCACCTTCAGCAGCTGAGAAAACCCCAGTGTTTGGGATGAAGCTCCCCTGTTTGGTGGCAGAATACTACTGTGGCAAAAAGCCCAGGGTCAAGTGATTGAGTGGTAACATGAGCAGGCAAAAGAAGCAAAATATACAGAGTAACCCAACTTTACACTCCTATTTTAGCAACAAAAAAGATTAAAGCATGGAACAAGAGGAAGACAGTGAAGTCAGAACTCCTGCACCAAAAGCTTCAAAGAAAAATGCAAGCTGGTTACAAGCCATAGAGGACCTTAAGAAGCAAATAATAGAAGTGGAGGAAAAATTGGGAAGAGAAATGAGAACAATGCAAGAAAATTATTAAATGAGAGTCAACAGCCTGACTGAGGAAAATAACACCTTAAAAAATAGACTAACTCAAATGGCAAAAGAGGCTCAAAAAGGCAATGAGGAGAAGAATTCCTTAAAAAGTTAAATTTGCCAGATAGAAAAAGAATCTCAAAAGCTCAGTGAGGAGAATCATTCCTTCAGAATTAGATTGGAGGAAATGGAAGCTAGTGACTTTATTAGAAATCAAGATGCTGTTAAACAGATCTAAACAAATGAAAGAATAGAAGGCAATGTGAAATATCTCATGGGGTAAACCACTGACCTGGAAAATAGATCCAGGAGAGATAATTTAAAAATTATTGGAACACCTGAAAGCCATGATCAAAGAAAGAACCTAGAAATCATCCTCCAAGAAATTCTTAAGGAAACCTGCCCTGATGTTTTAGAACCAGAGGGCAAAATAGAGGTTGAAAGAATCCACCGATCACCTCCTGAAAAAGATCCCAAAAAGAAAACTCCTAGGAACATTATAGCCAGGTTCTGGAATTCCCAGATTAAGGAGAGAATATGACAAGCAGCCAGCAAGAAACAATTTGAATATAGTGGAAACACAATCAGGATGACATAGGATCTGGTAGCTTCTACATTGAGGGATAGAAAGGTTGGAATATGATATTCTGGAGGTCAAAGAAGCTAGGATTAAAACCAAGAATCACCTACCCAGCAAAACTGAGTATCATGTTTCAGGGGAAAATATGGTCATTCAGTAGAATAAATGACTTTCAAGTATTTTTTTATGAAAAAAAAAAACAGAGCTGAATAGAAAATTTGACATTCAGATACAAGAAGCAAGAGAAGCATGAGAAGGTAAAGAGGGAAAACAAATCATAAGGAACTTATCAGAGTTGAACTATTTACATTCCTACATGGAAAAACAATAATTGTAACTGATAAAGTTTTCTCAGTATGAAAATAGTTGAAGGGAATACACATACACACACACATATGTCTATATAGAAGGACATATGGGCATATGAATACATATGTGAATGTGTATATATATATATACATACATATATATATATATATATATATATGTTTACAGGTATACATAGATAGAGGACACAGGACCAATTTAATAGGAAGGGATGATACTTAAAAGGTCAAATTAAGAGGTGATGGGAATATAATGAGAGGAGATGGGGAGAGACAGAATGGGGTAAACTATCTCATATAGAAGAGGCAAGGGAAAATGGTTACAATGGAGGGAAAGAACAGAAAGACAAAAGGGAATGGGTGTAGCGGCAAGCACCCCAAGCGTCCCCAGGGTTTGCTGCCAACACAGGTTCTTGGATCTGCTTTGTTAAAGGAAAGCAACTCAAAATGGGTTAACATGCTTACTTTAATCAGTCAAATATGTATCATTTACTTAGTTCAGGGGAAAAAGGTCAGCACCCCGAACTTCAAAGTATATAGACAGAATTATCAAGACAGAGAAACAGATCAAGTCAACAGATTTCCAAACTGTCCAACCATTACATCCATACCGAATCAACATCTGGGTTTTTCAAAGCCGAGGTGGGGCTCTCAACAATGGCTTCCCAGAATCCAGATCAAATCACAGAACATTTCTCAAAGTGAGCCCCAAAACAGAGCCTCAAATCAGGGTTTATATAGACTTCTCCTGGCTCAGAGAATGTAACAACCTTTTGGACCCACTGGCCAATCAAAAAGTATCTACTGAAAAACAAGCTCCAGGTGCGCTTTAGCCCAGGGACAGGGAAGATCTTAAAAATTTACATTCCCATTACGATGGGTCAACCTTATTCTCATTGAATTTGGCTCAGGGAGGGAATGATATACACACTAACTAGGGTATCTCATACTACAGGAGAGTAGGGGGGAAGGGGATGTGAGGGGAGATGATGGAAGGGAGGGCAGGCTGGGAGGGAGGGAAGTTGGAAGCACCCACTTTTGAAAAAGGACAGGATCAAAGTAGAGAACAGAACAAGTGGGAGGTGGGATAGAAGGGAGGGAAATATGGTCAGTCTTTTACAATATATCTACTATAGCAATGTTTTGCATAGCTATATATGTACAACCTATAATTGCTTATCTTCCCAGTAAGGGTGGGTGAGAAGGGAGGAAGGGAATGAATCTGGAATTCAAAGTTTTAAAATCAAATGTTTAAAAAATATATATATATATTCTATTATTAATACTATTTTACATGTAATTGGGAAAAAAAGATATATAGGCACTGCGGCATAGAGATCCACCATACCCTACTGGAAAAGTTGAAGGGGGTATGAGAGAAGATACGGGAGAGAGCAGGTTGGAGGAGGGGATGTGGGACAGCTATTTTGGGGTAGTGGGTAGAGGAAAAAGGGGGAGAAAATTTGTAACTCAAAACCTGGCAGAAATGAATGATGTAAACCAGAAGTTAATAAAGCATTTGGGAAAAAAAAAGAAAAGGCAAGATGTCAGAAGAGAAAGACACATTTTTTTGAAAGGAACAGCTGGTTCTCAACATTGGTTCACAGAAAATGATGTCTGAAAAGAGGACTTAGATTTCTTAGCCATTGCTTTAAATATAGAAATGACAGTCTGCTAACCAAGAATGGATTGTACCTAACAAGGGCTGGTAGAAATACATTTGCTGAATCTGACAAATTTAATCAAAAGGGCTTTAAGCTGAAAAGGAAAAAGAGGGAATGCAGCTTACCTACAAACTTCCATCAAGTTGAATACAAAAGTTAAAAGGAGAAAATTGTTAATAGGCCCTAAAAAAATCACAGAAGACAAAATCTAGGAAAAGTAGCCATTAGTTAACCCATGGTCTCAAATATCTGTACACAAATGCACAGTCCTAATGAAAGGAGGTAATTTCGGCCTCATAAGTCATTAAGACTTAGTGAGATGAAAATCCCAGGACTGGAATATGGCTCAAAAAGGAAACAGAGTAGAATTGCATATCAAGAAGAAATATACATGTGAGGAAATCTAGGAACCAAAATTGAAAACATGACAGAAGACATTTGAATGAAGATCAATAGAATTTTAGAATTGGAAGGGACCTCAACAGTCATCTAATCTAATCCAGCAGAGAGAAATGTCCACTATCATATAAGCAGTCTCTGATGGAAGACTGACAATGATATAGGTGTGTAGAATTATAGACCACCTGGACAAAAAGAGGAAACAGATGAGGACTTCAGGAAACAGATTACAAGTCTGAGGTGGGGATATGATATAGCAATTAGGAGTTTCAATCATCCCAACATCTGCTGAAGCTCTATCTCTGTCAAAACAGTATGGTTAATTTTTTGGTTTGGTCTAATGATAATTTTATTCTTTAAAAGACAGAGGAGCTAGAAGAGGAAAATGCTATTCTGAATCTGAAAAATGTGATTCTGAAATAACCAAAATTACTTGATGGGGGTGGAAATGATGGATACTTTTGGGGGTAAGTGCCATTTATGACAGAAGAGAGGAAAGTCTAGATTTTTGGAGAAGAGATTTTAAAGGATTCGATTAGGTTTTTCAAAGACAGTTCAGTCATAAATGAAAAATAATGCCACAAACCAACAAGATATTATTTCAGAATAGCTTGATTAATCCTCAAAAAGAAAACAAGCAAAGACCAGAGACACCTGGCTGCTGGGATAGTAGTTACCGATTCCTCTATTGTGCAGCATAAGCTTCTTGAAATGAGAAGAGCAAGCAAACCAATGGGGAAAATGCTAACCATTCCTCTCTGGGTTGTCCTCCAGACTTCTGCTACCATTGAGAAGTCCCAATATGCCCTTGCTCTTCATCATTAGGTCTCTCTCCAGTCCTGGCATTTACTCACTGGAAGAACTTTCCACCTCCGCAACCCCTCCCTCTGATGGGATTGTTCCTGCCAGAACCCTCCATTTAAGGAAGGCACCCAGGACAACCATGTCCTCTACCATGCCCAGGTATCCCCACCCCTTTACTGCTTCCCTTTATTCATTATCTTCCCCCACCAGAAAGTAAGCTCTTTGAGGTTTGTCTTTCCTTCTACTTGTATATTCTACTTGTATATTCCTAGTTGTTTAGCACATTGCCTGGCACATAGTAAGGACTTAATAAAAGCCAATTGACTGACTGACTGATAAACATTGCTATTAAGAAAAAATACTGTCATAGTCAAGTAAATACAAAGACTGAAAGAGTGGAAAAAGATAATTTTTTTTTTGCTGACAAAACTCACTTTTTCATTCAAGGTTATACCAAAACTGTTGTCAGAAGAAATCTAGGTGAGCCTGCAAGATCTTGGCATCTTCCTCAGATTGTAAGACAGTGGTTCAAAAACGCTTCCTGGGAATGGAGCTAGTAACACTCCCGAGGATGGCTGGAACCAGATTAAAATGTAATTGGCAAATATTTAACAATATAAATTTTAAAAAATAAAACATACATAATGTTAATTTGTGTTTTTTTAAGTTAATATGAGGAATCCTTTGATATAGTTTATATGGTTCTTATTTCTATGTGAGTTCTAAGATACCTACTCAAAAATGTTTGGGGGATTTTTTGCTTCTGATGTGCCTGGAAGTCCAATTGTGATTGATGGAATGATGAACTCTAATCAATATAGTGATATACCAAGAAGCAGAAGTGTTCCAGATTACACAAATTTCCAAATGGAGACAGAATATTGAAACATGCCTTTGTACCAGGTCACATATCATGAAAGGTTTGGAAACTTATCCAAACTAATTTCTAAACGTGTTTCAGTAGTCTGGAAACTTACCTGATTTAAATTTCAATAAAAACCTATGGACTATATAATCAAGGTTAGACTTGAGGGAAAAATCGATTGTTCATCAAAGGGATATTTAGTATCCAACGTGATTAAAAAGTCAAGTCAGCAAGAGTTTACTAAGGACTTACTATGTTCCAGGCATGTGCTAAGTGCTGAAAATACAAGAAATGCAAAAATAATTTCCACTTTCAAGGGACTCACATTCTAATGAGACAAAAAAACAAGTAAATAATTAGCTGCATAACAGATATACACATGGTAGAGGGTAATCTACTACTACACAGTAGAAGGTAACATCGGGGGTAGCTGGTAAAGGGTCTCTTGCCAAAGATGAGATCTTAGGTGAGCCTTGAAGGAAGCTGAGAAAACATAGAAGTGGAGGTGAGGATAGAGAGTACTCAAGGCATAGGGAAAGTCAATCAATGGCATGAAGACAGGAATTGGAGCATTGCATTTAAGGAATAGCAAATAAGTCAGCCTAGCCAGACATTACTTGTGGTGTGACCTGGCTAAGCCACTTAACCCTGTTTGCCTCAGTTTCTTCATCTGCAAAGTGAGCTGGAGAAAGAAATGGTAAACCACCCCAGTATCTTTGCCAAGAAAACCTCAAATGGGATCACAAATAGTAGAACATGACTGAAAAATTACTGAACAATAACAAGAAAGAGGAGATAAGAAGCCACTAGAATTTATTTAATGGAGGGATGTTGTGATTAGATTTATGTCTTGGAAAATCATTGGCAGCTCAGTGGAGGATGTGTTGGAGTAAGGAGAGACACGAAGCAGAAAAAATAATTATGGGGCTACTACAATGGTCCAGGAGACAGATGATGAAGACCTGAATGAGGGTGGTTGGTGTGTGAGTAAGCAACATCGACACACCAGAGAGAAGTCGTGAAGTTAAAAATGAAATGATTTGGCAATGAATTCACCTATGAATCAATATGAATTCATATTGATGTGAGGTGAGAGTGAGTAGATGAGAATTTCAAAGTTGCAAATCTGTATAACCACGAAGGTGGTGGAACTCTCTCAACAATAATAGGAAAATTCAGAAAGTGGGGGTATTTGAGAAAAAAAAGATAACGAACGTCTGTTTTGGACATATTGAGTTTTAGATATATACACAGGATATGCTTAGAATTTCTAGTTTGAGAAGTCCTGCATTTGGTGATACAAGGCTATAATTCAGAAGGGAGACTAAGGCTGGACATCTACACAGGAATAATAACTGACCCATGGAAGTTGATATGGTCAGCAATTGTGGTAATGCAGAATGAAAAGAGATGAAGGGTCAGAATAGAGACTTTGGAGATACCCATGGTTAGCAAAAGAGACTGAGAAATAACAAGACAGACAGGAAAATGATGGAAGAATAATGGCACAAAAATAGAGAGGGGTGTCCAAGAATACAAAGACTTAAAAAATACATGTCAAAAAATCTTGTGAGGGGCGGCCAGGTAGCACAGCAAGTAAGAGTACTGGCTCCAATATCGGGGTGACCTGGGGGATTGAATCCAGGCTCAGACACTTAACACCCACCCAGAAACACCTGGCCGTGTAACCTTGAGCAAGTTACTTAACCCCAATTGCCTTAAAAAAAAATCTTGTGAGCTGAATTCCAAATCACATAGAAATAAAGGGATTGAAGCAAAAAAAAAAATTCATGTACAAGTTTTTTTTTAAGATGCAAAAGATATAAAGTGTACTGCATAAGCTAACAAATTCAGTATTTTACTTTGTCCTGAGTAACTTGCACATGCTTGTACAAACTGGAAAACCAGAGAATCAAAAAGGAATAGGACTGCTCTTTTGGATGAATGGAATATTGGTCATGGATGACAGAGAGATGGCATCATGGTGCAAGAAACACAGTATTGGATTTGGAGTCCTCTCTGCTGCTTTTTAGCTATGGGACTTTGGGTCTTTCAATATCCAAATGTCTTAGGCAATGTACAAAGTTGAAAGTGGTTCTTGATCTCAGAAAATACTTTAAATTTTTGAGGGGAAAGTCATGACAAGAATATAAAATCACTAGTTATCTTTCTTGCCCAATTATAGTTAAATTCATTAGTATTATGTTCTCTGTTGGCCCTGCACATTTTGGTTCATGATTTGTATAGATTTGAGAACTGGGCAGGTAACCAGTTTTATATACACACACACACACACACACACATATATATATACCCATGTATGTGTGTGTGCATATATGCACCTGTATATATGCATATATGTATGTATATATGCACATGTATACATTTTAAGTGACTTGTCCAGCTAGTTAAGTGTCAAGTATTTGAGGCTAGATTTGAATGTGGGTCCTCTTGACTCCAGGGCCAGAGCTCTATTCACTGTGCCACCTAGCTGCTCCCTTTTTTTCTGTATTAAAAAAAACAGCAATTTTTTTTCATTTTTTAAATTATTTTAAAGTACTTTCATGACTAGCATTTCCATTATCATTTGTAAAAGTCTAAAGAAATCCCATACTGAAAAATAGGTATAAAGCATAGGTATGCTTTCTTAACACTGTTCTATTTAATATCACTTATGATAAAGTCATTATGACTGTTGTTTGTGTGAACATTATGAAACCCTCCAGTAACAATGCTCAGCAAATATAATATCACTCCTATGGAGCTGTCATAGACTAGTAGTCCTAGTGAGGGTGGTATAGCCTGAATTGGCCTGGCAAATTCCAAGTAGAAGGGATATTTCACTGGAAGACCAATTTATACTAAGGAGATCTGTTGAAGGGGAGAAGCAGTGGCTGAATGTAGGACTTCCCAATGGAGGAAATACAGGAAACAATAAGAACAATAGATAAAGTAATACAGGAATTAGAGATGGGGAGGAACAGTTGGAAAAGGACAGAGAAACCAATAAACTTGATTTGTATCCACAAGGTTCCGTGGCCTATAGGATATTTTTACACAGAGACACCCTTGCCCACCTGTGCCTCTGCTAATTCTCAGCACCAGATGCTGGCCTGGAAACTCAGTGACCACATTACTTCATTTAGCCAATCAATGACATTAGGTAGAGTTCCAGACAATATTAACCAGATTCATTGCCTTGGTTTAGATACATTGGCAGGTTTAGGGCTGCTTAAACATGAAAGTGCTAAAAAGTCCAATTATGAAATAACCTAATGCTATATTTGTAAAAAAATATTTTATGACTCTCATCCTTTCAAATAGTTTGTGTTTAGCATTCTATTCTCTCTATACTATTAAAAAAAATAGAAGGGGTGGCCAGGTAGCACAGTGAGTAAGAGCGCTGGCCTCAGAATCGGGAGACCTGGGTTCGGTTCCAGCCTCAGATACTTAACACCCACACAAAATAACTGGCCTTGCAACCTTGAGCAAGTTACTTAACCCCGATTGCTTTAAAAAAAATAGAAAAAATTTGGATGTGTAAAAAATATTCCAAGAATTTTAAAAACAACAACTATAATCAACACCAGAACAACCAAGTGAACTTATACCTCATAGCCATTTGAGGAGATGATGTTCCAGTGAATGTACATACATAAGGCGTAGAGTTAAATTCGGAAACCCACAGTTGCAATTTTATTCGTGCAGTTCCGTATCTAAATGGTGCAAATGTAATAGTCAGATCCACTTTCCCATTGGATGGAATTATTCCTAGAAAAAAAGTAAATATTTTATAAGGTGATATTTTTCCTTTTTGTCAATTCTAATAAAAGAAGCCCAAACAAATAACATAGCCATAAAGATCCCCATCATCAGACTTTTTGGGAAAAAGTCAAACTTTTCATCTTTCCATTGATTTAATTAATCAAGGGCTACATGAACCATTTATTAGATTTTTTTGGTGATGTCACTCATATAATATGCCTTAGTGTTACTGAATTTAAGATGAATTTCCAGAACTACAAGCCCTCAGCTAATTACAAGATGTCAGCATCAGTACAACAAACAAAATAGAAAAAACTAATGATACATATAAAATAGAATTTTATCTCAATATTAAAAACTGACTGATTGCTTTGTTGAGCCTGATTTTATATATATATATATGAATGACATTATATATGAGAGAGAGAGGGAAAGAGGAAAACAGGAAGGGAGAGAAGCTGGGAGGAGAGAGAGAATGAATATGAGAGTAGGTATAAGAATATGTCCATCTGGCAGTTTTAAAGATGCAGTCTTTTCCAGTTACAAGGTCAATGGGAAGATGCTGCTCCTACCCACAGATTGTCTTCCCCCCCAAAAAATATATACATATACATGTATATATGTTTTTTTTTTTTTTTGCTTTTTGGAGGCCAATTGGGTTTAAGCAACTTGCCCAAGCTCACATGGCTAGTTTTTGTGCTAAGTGTCTGAGGCTGGATTTGAACTCAGGTCCTCCTGACTCCAGGGCCAGTGCTCTATTCACTGTGCCACCTAGCCACCCCAACTATATTTCTTAAGAAAAATACATAAGATATTGCGGGAGTAAAATTTCTCTCTAAGCTGATACTGCTCAGGGAATAGAGGAGCCATATTTTCTATACATACATATATATACACATGCACATATATACATATATATGTATACATATATATTTAAGTATATGGGACTCTCTACGCTATTCAGGTTAATTTAGAAGGTGAAATCAAATATGTATATAAATACCTATAGTTGACAGAGTGGAGTTTATGAGAAATACATAGACTATTTCTTGTTTATTTTCACTCTCATAAAAGCTTTGATGCCAAAAATAGGCCCAGACTCTGGCAGCAATATTTCTATATTTATAAAATAATACCTATAGAACAAGGTAAATTGATAAGTGCCCCCATATTAACAAGATGCTATGGAAGTTGAAGTAAAAAGGGGCCAGAGTCATTTTGACCAGGTTGCTCCAACCACTATCGGCAATGTGCTAGGAAGACAGCAATGTGGCTGTGTTCAGTTCAGATCAGTTTATATAATGTTGAGAAAACATCTTCAATGTACAGTTTGCACAAAATACCAAAAGACTGTAGCAAAAATCCTATAGCATAGATGGTATGTTGGCATGGACCATAGTGCATTATAGTTACTGGGAAAGTTACATAGTTACATAGTGCATAGGTTACTGGGAAAGCAAGTAGAAGAAATAATGTCCAATCTCATTGGAAACAGAATTTTAAGCAGTTAAGCTAGACACTGATTTCAGGAAGCAGTAGCAACAGAGTTCAAACAGGCGTGAAAAGATCCAAAATGAGCAACTGGTTTCCAGTGCCCTCTTGGTAAGTCCTAGAAGGAATGTCTAACCAGGAGACAAAACATCCAAGTAATGAAAGTGGAATCCAGGGAATTTTGCAGAAATCTGACTACCCGCTGTAACACTGGTAAACATCCTAGGAGAAGATTTGTTGAAACTAAATTGTTTAACTCTGTTAGCAGCAAGCACCCCAAGCATCCTCAGGGTTTGCAGCTACCACAGGTTCTTGGATCTGCTTTATTAAAGGAAAGCAACTCAAAATGGGTTAACAAGCTTACTTTAATCAGTCAGACGTCTATATATCGTTTACCTTGTTCAGGGGAAATAGGTCAGCACCCCAAACTTCAAAGCATACAGGCAGAATTATCAAGACAGAAACAGATCAAGTAGACAGATTTCCAAACTGTCCAACCATTACATCCATACCC